>NC_092782.1:27397312-27700342 GCF_047496795.1 Chiloscyllium punctatum
CTTGAAGGAGAACTGTTGCTGGTGTTTTTTGAATCTGTAGTCTATACTGTTTGTCCTGTTCGGGTCCGAACTCTGCAATGTATGTCTGTTGTCTTTGTGCCAGCTTAAGTGCTGTGCTGTCTGGGAAACTAATGCTTTCCTTGAATGTTGTGGCTTTAAGATTAATAGATATTTGAAAACATTGATGAGTTCTTCTAATTCTGCTTCTGCATGAGTCTAACAACACAAGTATAGAAGGTAATTCTACTATGTGACTATATCACCTAACCAAGGTGTTAGTGGGTTTGAAAAAAGGAGCCATTGAAAATCAAAAATTGGCCCTCAATACTTAAAATATAGACCTCAAGAAAAGCTGAAGAATAGGTCTGAAAACAATTATGTGATTCATCTTGACTGCCTCGATTACCTATAGATGATATGAGTAATTTGAGATGTGTGGTGTGTTAAAATCCCCACTATTAAAATAGTCGTCAAATAACACATTCAGGCTCTTGATGTCCACTCATGAATATCATTATTTCCAACTTTATCCATATAGTATTTGAATTTTGTTACTCATAGTTAGTGAATTCTATGCTCCCAGCAGGATACCATGCTAAAGCGTGTACAGTTTTGAGGCAGCGTTATATCCTTTGATTCCTTGGAACTCTTCTCATGTCAAAGACAGAATGGGATCACAAAATTAGACCAAATACTACTTATCTCAATGTAATTGTCTAAAATAATTTTAATTTTACACATGTTGGAATATTTTGTTATTCAGAATCTCAAAATTGACAACATCTACTGGTTATTTGCAGAAAATAACAAATGATACGCCAGTTCAGCATATCAGTACATGGTATTTTGAAAAAGATTGTCAACAAATCATAGAATCCTTACAGCATGGAAGCAGGCCATTTGGCCTATCAAGTCCACACTAACCCTCCAAAGATCGTCCCACCCAGACCCTCCCTATCCTCTTAATTCTGCATTTACCATGGCCAATCCATCTCACCTGCACATCTTTGGACTGTGGGAGGAAGCAAACACAGAAACAGGGAGAATATGGAAACTCCACACAGATAGTCGCTCGAGAGTGTAATTGAACTCAGGTCGCTGAAGCAGCAGTGCTAACCACTGAGACACACTTCTGCCATCTTTGAGTGATCCAGATGCAACATAGACACCTTTTTGAAGGAAGTTTAAAGATGGGCAATAAATGCTGACCGAGCTAGTGTCACCTGAAAAATATGAATTAATTTTTTTAAGAAGCTCTTATCAATCAAACTTTTTAAAAAATTCACAACCATTTCATAATTATAAATATCAAGAGTTTCAAATAAAGAAATGGAAAGAGAGACAAACTTATAATTAGAAACTAAACGACCACACTCGTAATTGTTGGTGCACCAGCGCTGTTATCTTTACATCACAATTTACAAAACATGTATGGGCAATCCTGAATATATGGTCTGGTACAGCGTCTCACCTATCGGGCTTAGGATATCATGGCCATGCTCCCAACAGTTTCATTGATTGTTAGCAAATCAATGAATTGTTTGGATTTATCATCCCCTTCCTGAAACTCTTCTAGTAATGAAAGGAGCTAGCAGCTGGTGTATGTGTTTCCATGTCCTTTCATCTCATTCTGTGGGGACGGGTAGGGGGCAGGGTGGAGTGAATGGGTTTGGGGGACCCGGGTGAGGGCGGACTGGGTTTGGGGGGGTCGGGGTGTAGGGCAGGGGCTCGCGCATGATGTGCTGCTGCCTAGACTCCTGAATGGGGAGCAGACTTACCAGAAAACTCCAAGCCCCAGAGGAAATCAATTAACCGAATAATCAATTATCCAAATGAAATAGAGCCCGCCCACCTCATTTAGATAATCAAGGTTTCTCTGTAGTAAGTTTGCAGATGACCCCAAAATTGGAGGTGTAGTGGGCAGCGACAAAGGTTACTTCAGATTACAACGCGATCTTGATCAGCTGGGCCAATGGGCTGAGAAGTGGCAGATGGAGTTTAATTTAGATAAATGTGAGGTGCTGCAATTTGGGCAAGCAAATCTTAGCAGGACTTATACACTTAATGGTAAGATCCTAGGGAATGTTACACCGCTCGACTGCACCCTGTTTATCAAGAAGGTACTGTTGGGATGCTGTGGGTTTGCTGTTGCGGATGTGTACTGCCTGCAGGATTTCCCTGGGGCAGGCTACTTCGATGTGACCTTCAGAAGCGTGAAGCAGTGCGAACAGCTCCTGAAGGTCTTCAAGGAGAAGGAAGGGGAGCCGCTGTTTTCCATCTTGTCAGCAACCCCATTGTGTGTGCTTCCTGCACAGAGGAATCGGGTTGTTACAATCCATATGTACAACCCTTACGTTCCAGCGGCTGATGTCCTGACCTTCCTGGGAAGGTACGTCCAAGTTGAGGGAGAAGCCACTGAAGTGATCGACCCCTTTGGGATCTGGACCAGTAAGCGGCAGGTCAGGGTAACTCTGAGGGCCGATGACAGTGGGAACATCCTCCACCCACCCTCGAGCTTCGCAATTGGAGGGAGCAGAGGCTACCTGACATATGCAGGGCAGCCAAAAGTGTGCCGAACCTGCGGGAAGTCGGGACACGTGGCGGCGGATTGCAAAGTGACCATCTGCAGGAACTGCAAACAGGAGGGTCACTTGACTAAGGACTGTCAGGAAGAAAAGAGCTGCAACCTGTGTGGAGAGGCGGGCCATATGTATAAGACCTGCCCAAGACGGGGGGGACCCCACTTACGCACAGATGGCGGGAGGTGGCAATGTGAGCCGTGGACCCCCAAAGACCAGTAAGGTCCACCCGGACAGCAGGGAAACGGAGTCTGGTGGCACCCAGAAAGAAGAACAGGCTGGAGTGGAGGAGGGGGCAGCCAGCGGAGAGACACAGCAGCTGATCCTAGCTCTAGCCGGGCAGATGGAAGAAATGGAGGAGGAGGAGGTAATCAAGCAGGCAGAGGAGTGGATACCTGTTAAAAACAGGAAGAGGAAATCTTGCCAGGCCCCCAAAGCCTCCCAGCAAAAGGGGAAAAGACAGCTGCACGAGGGAGGGACGGCCAGCTCTTCGGAGGGGGACGCAAAGAAGGCCATCACCACCAGAAGAAGAGACAGAGCGCCGTCGGTAAAGAGGAGGGCATTTCCTCCCAACCAGGAAACAACAGACCCCCTGAAGTCCACCCTCCACCCAGTGAGAACCAAGAGGTACCCACTGGCCCACAACTACAGGCAACCGAGATCTGTGATCCTCTGACAGTCCCACTGTCAGACACAGAACTGGACAGGGAGGACCCTTGCCTTGGCTCAATGACACCAGAGTGGGCAAATGACCCCAGTGAGGAGCTGGATAGCTACCTCAGCCCAGCAAAGGTCCAGCAGTTTGTGCTTACCATGGGGATGTAGACAAGCTACCCCAGAGACAGGACAGTCAAATGGACAATGGTAACCCCATAAACTGGGAGTTAAAGAAGTTTAAATTTGCTTTCATATAACAGGGCACCCACTCTTTAGGTGGGTTCCGCTGAAGCCACAGCCAAATACCAAGAGACTGGATAGTTAATAAATGTAACTGTTAATAGGATAACTGTGAATTCGATTAATTCAATTTGTTCTTTGTAATGTTAAGACATGTAATGTATATAACTATGAGCAACATGGAAAAATTGTACAAGTACCAGAGATTTATTTACATGAATAAAGTATATTTTGAAATAAAAAAAAGTGACCTTGGAGTGCAGGCTGCCTAAGAAGAACAGGGGGCCCACCCAGTCATTTGGGCTCTGCTGACGCCTGAGCAGAAGAGCTGGATAGTAAATGTACAGACTTGTATATAGGAAAAATAAATTTTGATGTCTGTATGTAAAGAAATGTAATGTGTGCACAAGAATGGCATGACCAATTATAAAGAGATACAAATAATTTTATGAATAAAGTATATTTTTGAAATTTACAAAAATGACTTTGGAGTGCAGGTTCATAGCTCCTTGAAATTAGTATCGCAGGTAGATAGGATAGTAGAGAATGTGTTTGGTATGCTTTGCTTATTGGTCAGGGTATTCAGTACAGGAATTGGGAGGTCATGTTACCCCGTACAGGACATTGGTTAAGCCATTTTTGGAATATTGCATGCAGTTCTGGTCTCCTTCCTATTGGAAGGATGTTGTGAAATTTGCAAGGGTTCAGAAAAGACTTACAAGGATGTTGCCAGGGTTGGAGGATTTGAGCTATAGGGAGAGGCTGAAAAGGCTGGGGCTGTTTTCCCTGGAGCGTCAGAAGCTGAGGGGTGACCTTATAAAGGTTTATAAAATCATGAGGGCCATGAATAGGATAAGTAGACAAAGAGGGGGAGTTCAGAACTGGAGGGCATAGGTTGAGGGTGAGAGGAGAAAGATATAAAAGAGATCTAAGGGGCAACGTTTTCACGCAAAAGGTGGTGTGTGTGTGGAATGGTCTGCCCGAGGAAGTGGTGGAGGCTAATACAATGCATTATTTAAAAGTGGGTATATGAATAGGAAGGGTTTGGATGGATATGCGCTGGGTGTTGACAGGTGGGACTAAATTGGGTCGGGATATCTGGTTGGCATGGATGTGTTGGACTGATGGGTCTGTTTCCGTGCTATACATCTCGATGACTCTAATTATTCCTTTCTGAAATCTCTCCCATAATTTAAAATCATAGCACTTGCCTGCTCAGAATTTATCTCATTGTTGGTGTGTGAAATAGTTTGTAATTTAATCCGTGACTCTAGCAAGAAGGTTGATTAAGTGGATTGACTATATGATGAATTATAGGTTTCATATATCTTCTTATTAGAGATATAGCTCTACTGTTGGGCCCCTGCCAAGCATACTTTCGTCAACACTCTGAGACGACACCAACATGACAATATCTTTTCTCAAATATCCTTTGTCAAATGGGTATGCACTGTATCAAGTAACAAAAAAAACTATTCAAATTATGAAGTGTTTTGTGAAAGAATGTCATTTATAAAACCAAATAGCCTAATAATTAACTTCAGTTTAAATATATTTAAACTGTAAAGTATCATCAGTCTTTCCAGTAAATGTAATTATTGAGTTTACAAGTTGAATCGATGTTTAAGCTATGATTTTCTGTTTAAATATTGTAAAAAGTAGAGAGTTAGTTGATTCTAATATCCCATTACTTTAACAATGGGTTGAAACTCTGATTGCACATGAATCTATTGGACTGTTAGTTGGTCTTTCATTGTAAAATGAAGCCAACTAGTTAATGTCATTCACTAGTGTTTCTAATGCATAACCCAGAAATGACTTGGAGCTGACACCAGCAACTCTTAAAGGATGTTTGACCTTGTCAATAAAGCTAACCTACTGCTGACAATCCAAAACTTGCTCCACCAATGGAATGAAGATGTGCATCTTTTTAAGATTGCAGCTTTGGAGAACAGCTCCAAGTAAGGATGCTGCTATTTTCATTGTAAGAGGACCTTTCCATTGTCAGAATGCCAGACCAATCTGGACAGAGGTCACAGGAAGGACAAATGCATTTGATGTGAACTCCAATTGTTGGGAGAATAAAGAAAGTATTTATTGATCTCTAAAGGATTGCCAAGGTAAGTGTGCATGCCCTTTGTGGCTTTTACAAATTGCCTTAGCTCTAAGCAACACTACAGAGAAAAAAAAGTATAATTATGAGGTAAGTGTTCACCTGTTTTCTAAGCACACTGGCATCCTTTGTTTTTGGAGGATACTCTATTGCTACCACGCTCATATGTTATGGACCAGACCAGAACCCCTCAAAATATATTAAGGAGGTAGCCTAGACCCAAATTGGAATAGCTTAACTCTATTGAAAAACTTAACAGAATAATAGATACAGTAACTATTATTAATTAACTGTTCCAATATAGTAACATCCCATAAACACATCCTTGGCAAAAAGGCAAATTCAAAAAACAGATGTGTCACATGTAGTTTTTATAGTAGAGAAACCCCAGCTTTTGGCTGTGTCTAAGGGATGGATAAAAAATAGTTTCCTCCTCTTCAAGACCCCAACAGCAACTGCTGCTGAAAACTAAAAACTAAAAATCCCTGTTTCTGGTGGAGTTCAACCACACTCATTCAGGATGCTTCTATTGTTCCACCTTTTGTAAAAAAAATCCAAGACTTCAAAAGATGTTTGTCTTCTCAAAGACTGCTCGGAACCTGTCCCCAAATCTCTCTCTTGAAAATAAACCAGGACAAAACACCTCTTAAAGCCATAGTATTGTCACAAATACAATTATACTTTCCCTTTATACTGTACAAGCTATGAACATCAATTATACGCCACAATGTAGCTGAATCTATGTGTATGAACTCATTGGATCTGGTTGATGGACTCAGCATTTGACTGTTTCTCAGTTTCTTCATTCTGTCATATGTCCCTCTGCTAAAATTAGGGGCTATCTTTTACAACATATATGAGGAGTGTTTTTTCTCTGTGACGCTTTGGAACTCTGCCTCAGAAGGTGGCAGGGGTAGAGGGTCATTGAATATTTTGAAGGCAGATAGATTCTTGTCAGGCAAGGGAACCAAAGTTATCAGGGGGAGATGAGAAATCAAAACAAATTGATCCTGTTCTGTCATTTAAAAGGATTGAGAAGTGCCTGGTCAACTTCTCTTTAATTTGAATGTTTATACAATCATATGAACTGGCATAAAGGACATACACGATTGGCAGTAGGGCATATTGGCATTGGGAGAACATTTGGGACTTCTGAGAGTTTGTGAGGTGATAATAAATGTACAACTTATTTTGAACACCCTAAACTAACTCCACAGAGGCTGCTATCCCATCACCAAGTCATACTCAATACTAATCCAGCACCCTCGGAGACAGCTCTCAGAGTGAATAGGATGTCTGACACACCTTATCTGTCAGCCAAAGGCTGTTAATCTGGTCCAATCAGGGAACTCCTATTCCATGAGGTCCACCTGGTTGACCTTGTTAAATTACTACACATCCAGAACAAATGTGGTAAATATGGGTAATAGACTGTGTTGAACATTCCACAACACAAGGCAAACATTAAGTGCAATCAAGTCAAATCCTATGGATTTCTTAACAACCCCTCCACCACCAAGATACTAATGTCACACCGGGTCATTAATATCTAATTCTGCTTCAGTAATTATAATTCTTCACTTTACTACTCTGGCCTTGAAGTGCCCTCTCGGGAACCACTATGTGATGGACTGCCTTAACAATTATCCCCATTCTGGTCAATTGGCCCTCTTTCGTGGGTTTTTGCTCCCCTACTTTCTGAGCCTATTTTCCAGTAGTCTCACACAGCATAACTCCAGCTTTTCACCAACAGCTAACTTAATCAAACAAATCTTTGGTGTTTTCCCCGAGTTCTAAGCTTGTTCAGTTGCATCAAGCAAAACTAACTTGTGAGATTTTCAAACCTCACTCTCTCAGCTGCACTGAAATGTGCAGGCTTCTTCCAAGCCCCTCACAACTCGCACCAACATAAAACTAGTGACATTCCCTTATTCTCAGCTTCCCAGCTACTTAATTATCTCCAAACCTCTTCCTGGGTCCTGCCAGCACAGATCCACCCAGGTGCTCTTTACCCCTCACTGAATCCCCTACACACATCTGTACAGATCGCCTACTTCCAGAAGTTAACTGCAGCACTCCTAACATGCAATCTACTTTTTTTGTCTCTGCCACGTCCTCATTCACTGCCTGTAACCTGTAAAGTCCTCTTTAGTGGCCAAATCATCTAGAGTGACCTACTGAAAACCTTGCAATAAGCCCCTCTCCTATTGGTTGACAGAATTGAATGTAGGCACCTATCAACTCTTGGGACTGAGTGTGGTGTGCTCAGAATGTTACAATTCACAGATAACTGGTTTTCTCAGTACAATAGGATACAACAGGAAATGGATTTCATCATATTTTACTTTCCAATAAACTGCATCCACCCAAAGATGAACATGAATTCTTATACCAATGAACATACAAGAACCACCAACTGCAGGAATATTCTCTGCTCTCAAAGATTTTAAAATAGATTGTCATGTTTGTAACTTACACAAATGTTTAGACACTAATTACAACTCTAGTCGGATTCTCAACGTCTGCCACAAATGGTTTATGAATCGTTTATTGTAGGCACCATGAATTAGGGAAAGGGAATGGCAGATGCTGAAACATCAAACAGTGCCTGGTTTCAGCTTGTCAATCTCCAGTGTTAAATGCCCTCACTATGCCTATGATAACTCCTGCGTTAGTGCAGAATTTGCAGTGCACAGGATCTCTTCCTGCTCTTGCAAACTTTTTTAGTTTGTGTGCCAGCTGTCATGTAAGACAAGTGTCAATGCTCTAGCGAATGCTTCACCTCATAAGCTGTAGGTTTCTGAGGTTGCCAGGAAGCTTGACAAAGTACCATCTTGAAGAAGAGCAGAAGTAAAAGGAAGAAGCAGTTGCGAGGGCAGTAGAAAGTTACAGGATATGAATACCAGCAATGTCCATAACATTGAAATGTTCCATCATATTGTTTGTTATTTTTGTTTCTCGTGCAACACAGCAAGGTGTATCCATTACAACTATCTAATTTGATTGAATACTCATCAGACTGGAAGAAAATCTTCTTATTAGTTACTACAAGGGGAGGTAATGGCCTAGAGGTAAAATTGCTAGATTATTCATCAGGAGACTCAGATAATGTTCTGGGGACCTGGGATTTGAATCATGCCATGGCAGATGCTGGAACTTGAATTCAATTAAAATCTGGGATTAGAAGTTTAATGGTGACCATTGTCAATTGTCAGGAAAAACCCATCTGGTTCACTAATGCCTTTAGGGAACGAAACTGCCATTCTTACCTGGTCTGGCCTACATGTGACTCCAGACTGACAGCAAAATAGCTGACTCTCATGTGCAGTGAATGTTGGCCCAGCCAGCCATGCCTGCATCCTGTGAATACATAAGAACCAAACTTGATGTAGTTAATTCAATAATTCTGTTCAGACATGCTATGACATATGTCTGGGAAAGGTGGGACTTGAATCCACATCTTCTGACTTTTTAGCAATTTCTGGCCTGTTAGTGGGCTAAAATTCCTAAATTCAAATTCTACCTGCCCCTGTGCTGTCATAACATTTTAAACGATTAATTTACTTTTTACATTGTGAAACAGAGCAATGGATACACTTTTGTGATCAACAAAGAAAATGCTGATAATGGACCAGCCAATGGGAAAATTTAGAGCAAAATAATATTAATTTCTTTTACCAGGGTATGAATACTGATGGCATTGATTTACAGCAGATAATCCAATGTGGCTCAAAGGAGAGCCAGCCAAAGACCAGCTGTAATATCCATGCAAAGAAATCTGATAAAGGGAGGACCTTTGAAGGTTTCAAGCTGCCAATGACACCTCAAGGTACAATACTTAGCAGCAATATTACAATGTTTGTTCTATCTGCTGCAGGGGAGTGGAGACAGATGAAGAGAGTCTCCTTTTTTTTTATACCTGTGCATAGTTATCATGTGATTAGTTTTCTAAGGCAGAATGCAAGTGCAATTTTGAGCACATTTTCAGACACACAAACTTAATGATAAAAGTTATCATTACAACATAATGAAAAGTGTATTTGCTTTTGATTTGGCTCTGGGTTGATATCACCAATAATGAGCAATCACCAAATGTGACCACATTGTCCACCCATTACCTGTTTGACTTTAAAATTAACCTTCTTGTGTATTTGATGATTGCGAAAAGTTTAGCCATAAAACTAAAACCACCTTATTGTCAAATGAACATTAGTTTTCTCATGGTAATTTCTTGGCATTAATTACTCATCTGACCCTCCACATTGTCCCAAATGTGATGTAACAATGACCCTTAATATAAGTCAGTGATTAGTGGCTGTCTGATTTAGTGACATGGGTTATGACAAGGTTTGAAGCAGAATCAGCAAGAAGTATAATGGTGCCTAACTTGATGTCAGGAGCATCTTACTCCATCTTTTATGTTCTTGAGAAATAGCGCAATGAGTTTCTTGCTAGGCAGTGGTGAGTTGCCAAATTAAGTAGGTATTGTTAATGGCGTGACTCACTTCATTAACGTTCAGCTCTCTATCTGATCAAACACGCCAAACAAGCTAGATGCTGGGAAAATGGAAATCAGCGCAGGTAACTGATGAATACTGCTCACCACTTGCTTCAAAAGACCTTGTTGAACTCTGGGCAGGATCCATATGCACTGACACATGCACTGCACTTCCATGGACATTGGCAACAGATACATGCCAGTGTCTAAAAACCCTCATGCTCCACTTATAGGATTTGTCTGCATTTCAGTGCTGCATTGGCAGTTATCATTGTAATGCAGCAGCAAGGACACAGGGCACTCTGGGACACACACTGAACTCACTGGACCAGACTACATCCCTAGGCTCTTCATTCACTTCCATAGCACTTGCTTTCTCAGAGCCTACCTGGATCCTTGGATCATCTCTGCTGTCTTGCCTTGCCAGTTAGTGCAGACACAAAGGCAGGAAGTGTGGCATGGTGTCAGTAGACCTCAGTCAAGTCAAGAGGGACAGCTTCTGCTCAGGGGATCTTGGCTCTGTAAGTCAAGAACAGCCTCCAATACCAGTTCAGAGGCTTGGACATGCTCAGTTACCTGCTCAGAGCATGGGCATAAAAGGTACTGGACAATTTCAGGATATCCCAGCAGTGACGAGGCATTCCAGGAACATCATCATGGTAAGGTGGGGCTGGAATTGGGTGTGAGCAGTGTGGTAGATCAGAAATAAAGTGAGTCTGGTCAGATATGTAAGAAAATTTGCAGGCCTCATGGCAAGAATCCCTTCAAGAAAATGCTGTGGCAATTTGGACTGAGCCAAAAAGACACCAGATTCACCCACAATATTCGCAGTCTTTTTTTGTTACCTTTTGTACTTGTGAGCTAGATTTTAGCAATTTGTGTGCTTTGGCTTGAAAATCCTTTTGAGTTTCTGCAGGCTCTATTCCGTCACCATTTAGGAAAGAAAAAGGTTTATCGAATGCAATTAGATTCCGCATTTTCTCAGTTTTACCCACCAGGGTAATCTGTTTACATTCTTTTGTAAAGTCTTGCTCCTATCTACTTAATTGCTGTTCTACTTTACTGTCACTTGCAAATTTGGATGTGTAATTCTTCCTTTATCCCTACCTCTGACCACGCAACCAATTATAACCCATGTTCAACATTATCTCCAATTTCTCAGATTCTGATTATTTCTTATGCAGAACCTCATTAAATATTACAGAATAAAAAATGCTTTTGCTTAAATACATTTGGAGGAAAGTGAGTTGGAAAATCTACTGATGTCTTTTTTGCCCTATTTGAATAGAAGCACTGATGCATTTTAAGAATGGATTGACCAATTACGAACACGAAGAAATCCTAAATTTTGAAGAAATCTGGTTTCTCGGTTTGAAAGCCAAAAAATTTGAATGTTCTCCTGAGAAACAACACAACATTTGCTTTGATGATAAACATGGTTCTTACGTTAAGGTAATAATACATATTTGGATTTGACTAACTTAAACAATTAGTATGGTATGGATTTGACTAACTAAAACAATTGCTCTTTTTTATTGATATTTCTTGCCGTTTTCAGACAAGTGGCTGAGATTGTAGGTTCAGCACTTAAACCCCCTCTACTCAAAATAGAAGTGTTTATGTTTTGCATGCTTCTGTCAGATCTCTCATACACAGAACGCATCTTATGGATGTTAGCTTCGTTTCTTAGCACATATTCACTTGCACTACTTCTCTATTAGTTGCAGGATTAGTGCTCAGCTATAGGCAGCCAGCATCTGTGAATTATATATCTTTTAGTGCAGAAGAAGAGACAGGCATATTGCCATGGTGGGGAGCACTGAACAGTTAAGGGTGTGGGTATATTGCTGTGAAGCACCATGCTATATTAGATTCCCTACAGTGTGGAAACAGGCCCTTCGGCCCAACAAGTCCACACCGACCCTCAGCAGAGTAACCCACCCAGACCCATCTCCCTCTGACTAATGCACCTAACACTATGGGCAATTCAGCATGGCCAATTCACCTGACATACACATCTTTTGGATTGTGGGAGGAAACCGGAGCACCCGGAGGAAACCCACGCAGACATGGGGAGAATGTGCAAACTCCACACAGACAGTTGCCTGAGGCTGGAATTGAACCCGGGTCTCTGGCACTGTGAGGCAGCAGGGCTATCCACTAAGCCACCGTGCCGCCCTTAACGTCATATCACTTACATGGCAAGCACATTGCATGAGAGTCAAGCAAATGACCATGTGTAAAAGTCAAAGGGGAGCAGTCCTTAGTGGAGTGGAGGGGACTAAAGCCAGCCTTGGAGGACTGCCACAGTGAGTAATAAGGCTCATTCTATTCCAGTCCAAGGTTGGCCACAGTCAGTCAGACGCTTGGTCCAATCTGAGTCTGGGGATCTATATCCTTGCAGTCTGGGGATTGACCATAGTCAATCCTGCAGGTCAGGTGCAACCTAGGATTAGGGTTAAATCAGTCAAATTGCTATGGTGACATCAGTTTGGGGAGTGGGCCATTTTTTAATGAAATAAGACAAAGGGACAGATTGAGTATGAAAGAAGTGAAAGGAAGAGCAGTTAGTGGTGAAACAGGAACAGGAGTGGTGGTGAGGTGCCCTGTGTAAGTAAGACCATATAACATAGGAGCTGAATTAGGCCATATATCGAAGTAAGTCTGCTCCTCCATGGCTGACATGTTTCTCAACCCCATTCTCCTGCCTTCTCCCTTTGATCCCCTTATTGATCAAGACCTATCTATCTCTGTCATAATGCAATCAGTGGCTTGGCCTCCACAGTCTTCTGTGACAACGAATTCCACAGATAAATCATCCTCTGGCTGAAGAAATTCCTCCTCATCTCAGTTCTAAAGGCCCATCTCTTCACTCTGAGGCTGTGACCTCGGGTCCTAGTCTCTCCTACAAGAGGAAACATCTTCTCCTTCTCCACTCTATGCAGGCATCTCAGGATACTATAAATTTCAATAAGGTTCACCCCTCATGTTTTTAAACTCCATCAAGTTCACTCCCAGAGTCCTCACTGCTCCTCATGTGACAAGCCCTTTATCCTTGGAATCATTCTTGTAAATGTGCTCTGGACCCTCTCTATCACCAGCACATGCTTCCTTAGATGGGGATAGATCTGCTCACAATTTTCCAACTGTGGTCTAACCAGAACCTTATACAGCCTCAACATTACATCTCTGTTCTTGTATTCTAGACTTCTTGAAATAAATGCTGACATTGCATTTGCGTTCTTGATACCTGAACCTGTATGTTAACCTGAAGGGAATTCTGAACTCAGATTTGTGTGCCCCTCTGTACTTCAGATTTCTGAAGTCTTTACCTGTTTAGAAAATAGACTGTGCCTTTATTCTTTTTACCAAAGTGCATGTTTTCCCAGATTCCATTACATCTGCCACTTCTTTGTCCATTCTGTCAACCTGTCCAAATCTTTCTGCAGCTTCCCCGCTCCCTGAACACTACTTGTCCTCTACTTAACTTGATGTTATCTGCAAACTTTGCAACAATTCGCTTAATTCCTTCATTCAGATTGTTAATGTATGGCATGAATAGTTGTGGTCCCAACACATGTGGAACTCCACTAGTCACTAACTGCCATGCAGAAGATTCAGAGAGTCACTGCGATGTACAGCATGGAAACAGACCCTTTGGTCCAACTCATCCATGCTAACTATATATCCCAACCCAATCTAGTCCCACCTGTCAGCAACCAGCCCATATCCCTCCAAACCCTACCTTTTCACATACCCATCCAGATGCTTTTTAAATGTTGCAATTGTGCTAGCCTCCACCACTTCCTCTGGCAGCTCATTCCATACATGTACCACCTTCTGCGTGAAAAAGTTGCTCCTTACGTCTCTTTTATATCTTTCTCCTCTCACCCTAAACCTAAACCTATGCCCTCTAGTTCTGGACTCCTTACCCCAGGGAAGAGCGTTTGTCTATTTATCTTATCCATGCCCCTCATGATTTTAATAAACCTTTATAAGGTCACCCCTCAGCCTCTAAATCTCCAGGGAAAACAGCCCTGGCTTATTCAGACTCTCTCATTGGTTCAAATCCTCCAACCCTAGCAATATCTTTGTAAATCTTTTCTGAACCCTTTCAAGTTTCACAACATCCTTCTGATAGGAAGGAGACCAGAATTGCACACAATATTCCAAAAGTGGCCTAACCAATGTCCTGTACAGCCACAACATGACAACCCCATTCCTGTACTAAATACTCTGACCAATAAAGGAAAGCATACTAAACGCCTTCTTCACTATCCTATCTACCTGTGACTCCACTTTCAAGGAGCTAAGAACCTGCACTGGTCTCTTTATTTAGCAACACTCGCTAGGACCTTACCATTAAGTGTATAAGTCCTGCTAAGATTTGCTTGCCAAAATACAGCACCTCACATTTATCTAAATTAAACTCCATCTGCCACTTCTCAGCCCATTTGCCCATCTGATCAAGATCCCGTTGTACTCTGAGGTAACTTCTTTGCTGTCCACTAGACCTCTAATTTTGGTGTCATCTGCAAACTAACTAACTATACCTCCTATGTTCATATCCAAATCATTTATATAAATGATGAAAAGTAATGGACTCAGCATCGATCCTTGTAGCATTCCACTGGTCACAGGCCTCCAGTCTGAAAAGCAACCCTCCACCACCACCCTTTGTCTACCATCTTTGAGCTAGTTCTATATTGAAATGGCTAGTTATATCCTGTATTCCATGAGATCTAAACTTACTTCTCAGTCTCCCATGGGGAACCTTGTCGAACACCTACTGAAGTCCATATAGATCATGTCCACTGCTCTGCCCTCATCAATCCTCTTTGTTATTTCTTCAAAATTCAATCAATTCAATCAATCAATTTCCCATGCACAAAGCCATATTGACTATCCCTAATCAGTCCGTGCCTTTCCAAATACATGTACCTCCTGTCCCTCAGCATTCCCTCCAAGAACTTGCCCACCAATGACATCAGGCTCACTGGTCTATAGTACCCTGACTTGTCCTTACCACCCTTCTTAAACAGTGGCACAACATTAGCCAACCTCCAATCTTCCAGCACCTCACCTGTGACTATCGATGATACAAATATCTCAGCAAGAGGCCCAGCAATCGCTTCCCTAGTTTCTCAGAGTTCTAGGGTACACCTAATGTGTTTCAAGACATCCAGCACTTCCTTCTCTGTAATATGGACATTTTTCAAGATGTCGCCATCTATTTCCCTACATTCTATATCTTCCATGTCCTTTTCCACAGTAAACACTGATGCAAAAAACTCGTTTATTATTTCCCCCATCTCCTGCGGCTCCACACAAAGGCCACCTTGCTGATCTTTGAGGGACCCTATTCTCTCCCGAGTTACCCTTTTGTCCTTAATGTATTTGTGAAAACCCTTTTGATTCTTCTTAACTCTATTTGCCAAGCTATCTCATGTCCTCTTTTTGCCCTCCTGATTTCCCTCTTAAGTACACTCCTACTGTCTTTATACTCTAAGGATTCATTGTCTAAAGCTGACACATGCTTCCTTCTTTTTCTTACCAAACCCTCAATTTCTTTAGTCATCCAGCATTCCCTACACCTATAGCCTTTCCTTTCATCCTAACAGAAATATACTGTCTCTGGACTCTCGTCATCTCATTTCTGAAGGGTTCTCATTTTCCAGCTGTCCCTTTGCCTGCGAACATCTGCCCCCAGTCAGCTTTTGAAAGTTCTTGACTAATGCCGTCAAAATTAGCCTTCCTCCCAGTTCAAAAATTCAACTTTTAGATCCGGTCTACCCTTTTCCAAGACTACTCTGAAACTAATAGAATTATAGAACATAGAACATAGAACAGTACAGCACAGAACAGGCCCTTCAGCCCATGATGTTGTGCCGACCATTGATCCTCATGTATGCACCCTCAAATTTCTGTGACCATATGCATGTCCAGCCGTCTCTTAAATGTCCCCGATGACCTTGCTTCCACAACTGCTGCTGACGACGCATTTCATGCTCTCACAACTCTCTGTGTAAAGAACCTGCCTCTGACATCCCCTCTATTCTTTCCTCCAACCAGCTTAAAACTATGACCCCTCGTGTTAGCCAATTCTGCCCTGGGAAATAGTCTCTGGCTATCGACTCTATCCATGCCTCTCATTATCTTGTTTACGTCAATTAGGTCCCCTCTCCTCCTCCTTTTCTCCAGTGAAAACAGTCCGAGCTTAGTCAACCTCTCTTCATAAGATAAGCCCTCCAGTCCAGGCAGCATCCTGGTAAACCTCCTCTGAACCCTGTCCAAAGCATCCACATCTTTCCTATAATAGGGCAACCAGAACTGGACGCAATATTCCAAGTGCGGTCTAACCAAAGTTTTATAGAGCTGCAACAAGACCTCACGACTCTTAAACTCAATCCCCCTGTTAATGAAAGCCAAAACACCATATGCTTTCTTAACAGCCCTGTCCACTTGGGTGGCCATTTTAAGGGATCTATGTACCTGCATACCAAGATCTCTCTGTTCCTCCACACTGCCAAGAATCCTATCCTTAATCCTGTACTCAGCTTTCAAATTCGATCTTCCAAAATGCATCACCTTGCATTTATCCAGGTTGAACTCCATCTGCCACCTCTCAGCCCCCATCTCTGCATCCTGTCAATGTCGCACTGCAGCCTACAACAGCCCTCTATACTGTCAATGACACCTCCAACCTTTGTGTCGTCTGCAAACTTGCTGACCCATCTTTCAATCCCCTCATCCAAGTCATTAATAAAAATTACAAACAGTAGAGGCCCAAGGACAGAGCCCTGTGGAATACCACTCACCACTCACCACTGACTTCCAGGCAGGATATTTTCCTTCTACTACCACTTCTGTTGGCCAGCCAATTCTGTATCCAGACAGCTAAGTTCCCCTGTATCCCATTCCTCCTGACCTTCTGAATGAGCCTACCATGGGGAACCTTATCAAATGCCTTGCTGAAGTCCATATACATCATATCCACAGCTCGACCCTCATCAACCTTTCTAGTCACATCCTCAATAAGAACTCAATAAGGTTTGTGAGGCATGACCTGCCCCTCACAAAGCCATGTTGACTGCATTTAATCAAGCCATGCTCTTCCAGATGGTCATAAATCCTATCCCTCAGAATTTTTTCTAACACCCTGCAGAAGACAGACATGAGACTTACTGGTCTGTAATTGCCGGGGATTTCCCTATTTCCTTTCTTGAAGAGAGGAATTACATTTGCCTCTCTCCAGTCCTCAGGTACGACTCTAGTGGAGAGCGAGGATGCAAAGATCTTCGCAAGTGGCGAAGCAAGCACATTTCTCGTTTCCCAAAGTAGCCGAGGACAAATCTGGTCCGGGCCTGGCGACTTGTCAATCTTAATGTTTGACAAAATTTCCAGCACATCAGCTTCCTCTATCTCTATCCATTCCAGCAAGCACACCTGCTCTTCAAAGGTTTCATTCACTACAAAGTTCGTTTCTTTTGTAAAGACAGAAGCAAAAAACTCATTTAGGGCTTCCCCTACCTCCTCAGACTCCACACACAAGTTCCCTATGCTATCCCTGATCGGCCCTACTCTTTCTTTGACCATTCTCTTACTCTTCACATAAGTGTAAAATGCTTTTGTGTTCTCCCTAATCCGTTCTGCCAAGCCTTTCTCATGCCCCCTCCTGGCTCTCCTCAGACCATTTTTGAGCTCCTTCCTCGCCTGCCCGTATTCCTCCAGAGCTGAGCTTGACCCTAGCTTCCTCCACCTTATGTAATCTACCTTCTTCCTTTTGACGAGACGCTCTACTGCTCTCGTCATCCAAGGTTCCTTTATCTTACCCCTTCTTGCCTGTCTCAGAGGGACATATTTATTCATCACTCGCAACAACTGTTCCTTAAACAGTCTCCACGTGTCTATAGTGCCTTTACCATGGAACAATTGCTCCTAGTCCATGCTTCCTAACTCATGTCTAATCGCATCATAGTTTCCTCTTCCCCAATTAAATATCCTCCCATTTTGCCTAATCCTCTCCTTCTCCATAGCTATGTAGAATGTGAGGCAGTTATGGTCACTATCACCAAAATCTCTCCCACCACAAGATCTGATAACTGCCCCAGCTCGTTTCCGAGCACCAAGTCTAGAATGGCCTCTCCCCTCGTCGGCCTGTCAATGTACTGAGTTTGGAAACCCTCCTGAACACACCTTACAAAAATAGCTCCATTCAAATCTTCTGCTCAAAGGATGTTCCAATCAATATTGAGAAAGTTAAAGTCACCCATTACAACAACCCTACTATGTCCACACTTTTCCAAAATCTGCTGACCTATGCTTTCTTCAATCTCCCTGCTGCTATTGGGGGGCCTGTAGTAAACCCCTAATAAGGTGACTGCTCCCTTGCTGTTCCTAATTTCCACCCATACTGACTCGGTAGGCAGATCTTCCTCGACAGTGAAAGCTTCTATAGCTGTGATACCCTCCTCTTCCCCCACCTATTCTTTTTAAATGCTCATGAATATCCAGCAACCATTCCTGCCCCTGAGAAACTCATGTCTCAGTTATGGCCACAACATCATAGCACCAGGTACTGATCCATGCTCTAAGTTCATCACTTTTATTCCTGATACTCCTTGCGTTAAAGCAAACACACTTTAAGTGATCCCTTGGTTCCTTCCTAGGAAAATCCTTCCCACTAGCTGGTCTACCTCTTGCTATTGCCTCATCTGCATCAACTCTCACCTCTGGTATACAGCTCAGGTTCCCACCCCCCTGCCATATTAGTTTAAGCTCTCTCGAACTACTCGAGCAAACCTTCCACCCAGGACATTGGTCCCCTTTCAGTTCAGGTGCAACCCGTCCTTCTTGTGCAGGTCCCACCTTCCCCAGAAGGCATCCCAATTATCTACATATCTGAAGCCCTCCCTCCTACACCAGCTGCGCAACCACGTGTTAAGCTGCGCCCGCTTCCTGTTCCTTGCCTCGCTATCTCGTAGCACCGGTAGTAAACTAGAGAACACTACTCTGTTCGTCCTGCTTTGCAGCTTCCATCCTAACTCCCTGAAATCACTTTTTATATCCTCGATCCTTTTTCTGGCTATATCATTAGTGCCAATATGTAAAACGATTTCTGGCTGTTCGCCCTCCCCTTTTAGAACCTTATACACCCGATCGGAGACATCCTGGACCCTGGCACCAGTGAGGCAACATACCTTCCGGGAATCCCGATCCTGACCACAAAATCTCCTGTCGATTTCCCTAACTATCGAGTCCCCTACCACGAGTACTTTTCTATTCTGCCCCCTTCCCTTCTTTGCCACAGTGTCAGGCTCAGTGCCAGAGAACTGACTACTATGGCTTTCCTCTGGTATTATGGTCCCTAGCCCATAGCCAAGAGTAGGTCGAGTTTTGCGCCTTCTCTAGTAGGTACGTCCACATATTGAATCAGAAAATGTTCTTGCACACACTTAACAAGTTCCTCTCTATCTAAACTCTTAACACTATGGTAGTCCCAGTCTCTGGGAGACAGTGAGGTCTGTAGATGCTGAAGTTCAGAGTTGAGAGGAGCAGGAAAAATCGACGTTTGGACTGGAGCCCTTAATCAGGAATGAGGCGGGGAACCTCGGGGGTGGAGAGATAAATGGGAGGGGGTGAGGGGGTGGGGCTCAGGCTTAGTTTATGGTTGGAAAGTTAAAATCTTCTACCATAACCACCCTATGATTCTCACAGATAACTGAGATGTCCTTACAATTTGTTTCTCAATTTCCCTCTGACTATTAGGGGATCGATAACACAGTCCCAATAAGATGATTATCCCTATCTTATTTTTCAGTTCAACCCAAATATCATTCTTGGATGTATTTCGGGGAACATCATCCCTCAGTATAGCTGAAATGCTATCCCTTATCAAAAACGCCACTCCCTCTCCTCTCTTGCCTCCCTTTCTGTAGCATTTTTGAACATTAAGCTGCCAGTCCTGTCCATCCCTGAGCCATGTTTCTGTAAAATTGCTATGATATTCCAGTCGCATGTTCCTAACCATGCCTTGAATTCATCTGCCTTCCCTGTTAGGCCTCTTGCATTGAAATAAATGCAGTTTAATTTATCAGTGCTACCTTGTTCTCTGCTTTGTCCCTGCCTGCCCTGACTGTTTGACCTACTTCTTTTATCAACTGTACCAGTCTCAGATTCATCTCTTTCCTCACTATCTCCCTGGGTTCCCTTAATAGTTTAAATCCTCCTGACCAGCTCGAGCAAGTCTCTCTGCCAGTGTATTAGTCCCCTTCCAATTCAGGTGCAATGAATTGTACAGGTCACTTCTACCCCAGAAGTGATTCCAATGATCCAAAAATGTGAATCCTTCTCCCATACTCCAGCTCATTAGCGATGCATTCATCTGCTCTATCCTCCTATTCCTACCCTCACTAGCTCGCGGCACTGGGAGTAATCCAGATATTACTACTCTCGAGGATCTCCTTTTTAAATTCCTACCTAACTCTCTATATTCTCCCTTCAGAATCTCATCTTTTTCCTTTCTTATGTTATTTGTCCCAATGTGTACAATGACCTCCTGCTGGTCCCTCTCCCCTTTGAGAACATTCTGCACCCTCTCTGAGACATCCTTGATCCTGGCACCAGGGAAGCAACACACCATTCTGATTTTTCGCTGCTGGCCAAGAAACTTCTGTCTATGCCTTGAACTAGAGAGTCCCCTAACACAATTGATCTCTTGGAACCTGACGTACCTCTCAATGCATTAGAGCCAGTCTTGATACCAGAAACTTGGCTGTTCGTGATACATTCCTGAGAATCCATCACCCCCTACATTTTCTAAAACAGCATACTTGTTTGAAATGGGGATAACCACAGAAGACTCCTACACTACCTGCCTTTCCTGGAGTTAACCCATCTATGTTACTGTATCTGCAACTTTTCTCCCTTCCTATAACTGTCATCCATCATCCCCTTGGTCATGTAAATTCCTCATTGTCTCTAACTGTCTCTCCACCCGATCCATTCAATATAACAGCATTCATAACCAATGACATTTATTGCAGATATAATCCTCAGTAACATGTAAAATCTCCCTAAACTCCTACATCCGACAAGAAGAGCATATCACTCTACTAAGGGCCATTTTTGCTTTGTCCAATCTGCAGACCCAGAAAATAGCAGTGTATTATTCCTCTACAAAACACTGCACCAGGCTAACTTAATACTTATGGCTTATATTTGAGTTTAATCAAGAGACAAATCTCAATAAAACATATAATCAAGAAAGAACCCACTCTACTCACTACTGCAGACCACTGTCTAAACTTCTGCCAGTTAGCCACTCCTCTACCCTTGCCCTTAACACCATTGGCTCCTGTCTAATTTAGCAGCCTTCTTTGCGGTACCTTGTTAAAGATCTTCTGGAAATCCAAATAGATCACGTTCACTGGTTCTCCATTGTCCAACTTGCTTGTTAGCTCCTCAAAGAATTCTAACAGATTTGTTGGACATGACCTCTCAACCTATTAATCCTTCCTACCCTCTGCTTCCTACTGGTTTGTTCCCCACTTTTGTGGCATGTTGTACCATGGTGTCATGGTTAGTTATCTCATCTATCCTGCAACCCTCAGTCTCATCCAGACAAACTGAAAGAACCTCAAGCTGTGGCTTATGCTCTTCTGCTGTCTGGGTCCCCTTTCCGCCTCATTCACAGTCACACTCTCCTGTCCCTGAACACTGACCAAATCAGCCAATTCAATCCTAAGAAGTGTGACTTCATCCTGATACAAGGAATCCAAGTAACTACCTATCCTGCCCAATGCATTACAGTGTCTGTGGTTCAGCTTTCATCTCATAAAGTCTGATCCCAAAAGCTGCTTGAACTTCAGACATTTGCTGCAGATGTGTTTGCTCTGGGCCAAATTGGTTTCTAGACACTCTCACGTGCTTCAACTGTGACATGTGACCTTTCCTACTAGCCCTATTGTGTTCTAATGAGCTGCTTAATTAACTTAATCAACTTTATACTTAGTCATACCTTTATATATTTTATTAACCTTACCACCAGTTGCTATATTATTTTGAATTTTAGGAATAGAATAAACTTTAATCACTTACCAGCTTCAATTAATCAGCTTCTTCTCCTGTAACATTAATTCTGGGGCTAAAAACATTTAGGCAAAAAGAACAGAAAACTTTTTTCCCTTCCAGTATTTAACTACCTGAATCTCTTAACTCTGGCATTCTTTGGAAGTCATGCTCAAGTTCTAAGTCACACACAATTGGCCAGTTTTATATGATCCTGGCACAAAAATGCTTTTCTGACTCACTTAAAGAGAATCCAGTTTCAGCTCGTTCTTCATTAAGCTGCCATTTCAGTGGAACTCTTGAAATACATCCTGCTTAAAACTGACAACTTAAGTACTTAAACTGTAGTTTCCAGTTTAAAGTCAACTACAAACTACATACTAAATTGGATTTGTTCAAAACTGAACATTTAAACTTTCTTACCCAATAATTGCATGCACTCCATATTTGGTCAAACTGAGATGGCTAGCTGAATTTATATGTTTCTAATACAATAGACTTAACTGGCTTACTTAAAGAATGAAGTAGGTGGCACAGTGGTTAGTACTGTTGCCTCATAGTGTCAGGCCCCTGGGTTCAATTCCAGCCTTGAGTGATTGCCTGTGTGGAATTTGTACATATTGCCCATGTTTATGTGGGTTTCTGTCAAGTGCTCAGTTATTTAACACTTAGACAGTCCAAAGATGTGCAGGTTAGATGGATTGGACATGCTAAATTTCCCTGTGGTGTCCAGGAATCTGCATGCTAGTTGGGTTAACTAAGGTAAATGTGAAGTTAAGGGGTGAGATTCTCTTTGTAGGATTGTTGCAGACTCGGTGAGTTGAATGGCCTCTATCTGCATTGTTGGGATTCTATGATTCTAAAGAGGATGTTGCTTCAGATGGCTAATCAATAAGCAATAATGGGAACTATAGTCCATGAGCCTTAGTGAGATGTGAGTGCTATGGCAGAGTTAGAATGAATGCATGTCCCTGTGGAAAGTGAGGTAACAGATAGAAGATAGTGGCATGTACCCTTGTACAATAGAAAAGATTATTGACCTCCTTTCTGAGCATCCCACTTTACCTGGGGCACAGCACTGGCCCAGCCTGCAATTTAGATACAGGCTGACTTGGTGTGGTGATGTCGTGGCCTCTTGTGGCAGTGCACAGGAAGTAGGACTGCTCTTCTCTCCAAGATGCTGCCCAACAACATCTCCAGATCCTTGCACATAGAGCAGGAATCCTTTCCTCCAGGACATGTCCTTGATTACAGTCAAACATTATATTGTAAGGGGCAATTCCTGGCATATGAAATGATCTACAACTCAGCATTAAATATGGCACCAAAGGTGTGAATGCTGGAACATTTTGGAAGTGATGAACATTTCCCACATAATTATCCAAGAAACACACCCAAGAACCCAGTTGCATAAGTAATTTACAGTGGAAATAGCTGAGAAAAGTCATTCTGAGACATGACTGACTAGGTGTTATGACTCCCACTCAACAAAATGTTTTAATTGAAAATGGGAAAATTCAGCCAATTAAGAAAAGGGGAGAATATAAAGAAGGTAGAAAAAGGAAATTAAAAGAGGCAATTTCAATGTCAGTAAATTAGGAAAAACTGAGGCATGATGGTGTGAACGGCCTCCTCCTGTGGAGTAAATTCCACATGCATTTAATTCCTGGGATTAGGGAGGTTACTGTGGGTCAATGAGTTAGGAATTTGCATGTGGCCCAGATCTTCTGGTTTGTCTTCCCCATTTAACTGCTCTGTCTTCCTTATGCTGAGTGACTCACCCAGTAACGTTTTCTTATCTAAACTATTTCAGAAATTTCTCGTGCTTCTATCTGGGATTGTGAGCATGTGAGAATGAAAGCAATGGCTGAGTTCGTGTCTGCAACCAGTGCCAGATTTAGATCGACGGGTATCCAATCTTCAACTGTTTTGTTGCTTGCTTATTCTGAGGATGTAAAAGATAAAGCAAAACTTATTAGAGGGCTCCTGTCACTGAATAATATTCTCATCTTACTTTGCAGCTTCAGGCAAACATATTTTTCTTTGTCTTTTTCCATAATCAAAGTTTAAATATATTTCTTGGCCATCACAAACCAGTGCTGGGCCAGGTCCTTCAACTCTTCGAGTCTCACAATTTGGGAAGCAGACATTAGTGTCCACTATTATGATTGTCTTTTCTTCCTGGTTAGTTAAGGACTAGATGATTGGAGACTTTGCACCTATGTTTTTTTAAATTGTTCCTGGGATAGTAGCACTGCTGACCAGACATTTATTGCCTGACACTTGCTGCCATTGAAAAGATATTGGTAAGCTCCTTTCTTGAACCATTGCAATTCTGTGGTATGGGTATATCCATAGTGCTGCCTTGGAACACAGTTCCACAGTTTTGACCCTGTGACTGTGAAGAAACAGCAATATAATTCCAAGTCACAACTGTGTTAGGTTTAGACAGGAGCTTAAAAGTGGTGGTATTCCCACTTGTTAACTTTTGTCCTTCTGGTGGTTGAAAGTGCTGTTAAAGAAATCTGGGCATGTTAGAGTCAGAGAGTAATGGAGATGTACAGCATGGAAACAGACCCTTCAATCCAACTCGTCCATGCTGACTAGATATCCCAAGCCAGTCTAGTCCCACACGGCCCATATCCCTCCAAACCCTTCCTATTCATATACCCATCCAGTGCCTCTGCCACTTCCTCTTGCAACTCATTCCATATAAGTACCATCCTCTGCCTGAAAAAGTTGCTCCTTTGTGTCTTTTATCTTTCCCCTCTCACGCTAAACCTATGCCCTCTAGTTCTGAACTCCCTGACACCAGGGAAAAGACTTTGTCTATTTACTGTATCCATGCCCCTCATAATTTTGTAAACCTCTATAAGGTCACCCCTCAGCCTCCGATGCTCCAGGGAAAACAGCCCCAGCCTTTTCAGCCTCTCCCTATAGCTCAAATCCTCCAACCCTGGCAACATTCTTGTAAATCTTTTCTGAACCCTTTCAAGTTTCACAACATCTTTCCGATAGGAAGGAGACCAGAACTGCATGCAATATTCCAACAGTGGCCTAACCAATGTCCTGTACAGCCGCAACATGACCTCCCAACTCCTGTACTCAATACACTGACCAATAAAATAAAGCATACCAAACGCCTTCTTTACTATCCTATCTACCTGTGACTCCACTTTCAAGGAGCTATGAACCTGCACTCCAAGGTCTGTTGTTCAGCAACACTCTCTAGGACCTTACCATTAAGTGTATAAGTCCTGCTAAGATTTGCTTTCCCAAAATGCAGCACCTCGCATTTATCTGAGTTAAACTCCATCTGTCACTTCTCAGCCCATTGGCCCATCTGATCAAGATCATGTTGTAATCACTGTCCACTACACCTCCAATTTTGGTGATATCTGCAAACTTACTAACTGTGCCTCTTATGCTTGCATCCAAATCATTTATGTAAATGACAAATAGTGGAGGACGCAGCGCTGATCCTTGTGGCACTCCACTGGTCACAGGCCTCCATTCTGAAAAACAACCCTCCTTCACCACCCTCTGTCTTCTACCTTTGAGCAAATTCTGTAACCAAATGGCTAGTTCTCTCTTTATTCCATGAGACCTAACCTTGCTAACCAGTCTCCCATGGAGAACCATGTCGAACGCCTTACTGAAGTCCATGTAGATCACATCTTCTGCTCTGCCCTCTTTGTTACTTCTTCAAAAAACTCAATCAAGTTTGTGAGACATGATTTCCCATGCACAAAGCCATTGCTGCAGTATATTTTGATACAGTGCACATATCTGCGTGGTAGAGAAAGTAAATAGTTAAGCTGGTGGATGTACTGCCAGTCTGGAAGATTAACGTGATGTGAATTGTGTTGACATTCTTGAATATTGCTGGAACTACACACAGTCAGACTATTGGAGAGGATTCATTACATTTTTCTTGTGCCTTGTAAATGGTTGGCAGGATTTGGGGAATCAGGAGATGGGTTGCTCACTACAGAATTTCCAGTCTCTGACCTGCTTTTGTGTCCACAATGTTTACATGGTTGTACAATGGTAACCCAACTGTCTGCCCTTCTTTTGAATGTGTGCTAATATTTCTTGTAAGCTAATTTTGAAAAGAGAACTATCAGTACATTCTCTGATCCCTATTCTACATGACCCTGTCTGTTTTTACAATATGCAGAAAATAAATGTAAGGAACTTGGATGAAGGAAAAGGACAAACCTGTTTTCAAGTTGTATGAATGTGTTGAGTGTGGTACAGTATGTTCTGTATATGACCATAGTGCTGGGAATGATGACTTCTCTCTGAATGTCTCTCCATGGCTATTGTGGTAATTAGTTAGCAAGTTATTTTCCTTGCTCACATGTTGATCACTCAACATTTTAGCTGATAATGTGTTGCTGGAAAAGCGCAGCAGATCAGGCAGCATCCAAGGAGCAGGAGAATCGACGTTTCGGGCATGAGCCACTCAATATTTTATTCTATTACAAAGTGCATTGACTTTTTTGCATCACACAGGCAACTGTAATAGCTGTTACACACCATTAGCTCTACAAATGATCTCTCTTCTTTACCTAATTTCATCAGCAATTGTTCTATTTTGTTTTCCTAAAAATGACCATTCTTAGTAATTCTGGTGAGCATGCGCAAAAATGTAATTCTCTTCAATGTAGTAATTTTATTGACAACATTCTATACATGCGTAACACCAAAGCCACATAATTTATTCCTTTCCATATTGCCCATTATGGTGATTTTCTTTTCTCTTTAGCCACTTAGTCCCTTTAAACTGATCCAGACATTGAAATCTTACTGAGGAATTGAACTCTGCTTTCTTCACCTTCCTTTGTGATTTTCTGGGCTTTCTTGCGCTAAGTAACTGATTGTGTGTGGGATTTCCATCTGCTTCCATTTGCCCAATAATAATATTGGTGACTACAGGATTTATTTCCATCAGAATATGCAAGTTTTCTTCAACATGCGTCCAGGAGTGGAGTGAGGACCTTAAAATTTTGGAGTCCATGATTTTCTAAATGCCCGTATCAAATATTTGAAAAGGACAGATTAGCCAAAAATGGCTGAAGAACACTGGTTACAGATGAACTTTCAAAATTTTCTATATAGACTAATAATCAAATTGGCTGTTAATATGTGAGTTCATTAAATGAAACAATAAATGCAGGTATTTCATTGTAATCATATTCTTTGCATTTTTATTAAGAATTAGCAGCTAGGGTAGCAACAGATATTTGACAAAGGTGCTCTTGCTTTTATGTTTAGGTATTGCATGACCATATTGCATACCGGTATGAAATTCTTGAAGTGATAGGTAAAGGCTCCTTTGGACAAGTGGTAAAATGTATGGACCATAAAGCAAATGAACTTGTTGCTATCAAGATAATAAGGGATAAAAAGAGGTGAGTTGCATGTCATTTTATGCATTTAATGCTAAGATATATCTTTCATCTTGTATTCAGTCAATCTTACTAATTGATGGATGTTTATAAACTGTAAGGTGCACGCAGACAGAGAAAACAGCAACTTCCATAGATAGAGTGACAGACCAAAGAAAAAGTGCAATGGCAGACCTTTGAAAGGCTAAATACTTTAAGTAAAAGCATTAATGAAGCCACACAGAACCAGTATTATATTTAAATTTAATGTGCAATAGTTAAAAACATTCATTGTTATGTTTTCAGCCTTATGAATTTCAGTAAATGATTCCAGAATCACAGCTTTACATTTTATAATTAAGTCAAGAAAATAATGTATTGATAAGTTTTAACTAATTTCTTTATTTCTTTCAATACTTCACGTTATTAAAGTGTTCTGCTAAATACAAATGTATGAATTTAGGATCTCCCTCCAAGCTTGAATAAAAATACAATCCTTCATAATATATGTTAATAATTTTGCAAAGCAAGGTATTGTTGAGTTCTGAATTAGATATAATAAAAAAATACAGTTGGTATTACAATATGACTCATTACAAAACATAAAGATCAAACCAATTACAAATTATAAAATGAAAAGTTTTACTTCTCACAGGTGAATAAACTTGCATAATGTAAATTATGTTTTTTTACATTTATCTTGTTTTTCCAGTTAAGAAAATTTATTTCACTTATTTGGTCTCCACATTCCCATTATCTCTCCTTCCATATGGTATTTTGTCTATTTAAATTCCAGTACCTGGATATGTAAAGAGGGAGACAACATCTAAAGTCCACTTTGCCACGCATTTCAGAACCCCATCTGTGTTCTTGGGTTCAAGTAATTTGCAAGTAGTACAGTGCTCCCCAGATTGGTTCCTGCATCCTATTCCTGGAGTTGGAAATTCAGCTGCTGTTACTACAGGTATTGTTGAGCTGCTGTACAGCTGTAGCTGATAGCAGCAGTACCTTGTATCTGCTGTGCAACTCATCAGTATCTAAGCCTACAAGTCTTCTGGCTAGCCTCTTTCTCTTCAACATATTTAAACAGTTCTGCCCTGAAGAGATATAAGCTACTGGCCTTTTCACCTACTTTTGGTAAATTATTTTACAACTGATCGTGCTCTACGTGAAGTTCATTCCAGTACACCTCATAAGAATGTGTTTCTTCTTTGACTCATGCTTATGTTCCTTTGTTGTGATGTTTGTCAGCATGCAAAAGTTTTCATCTTGATCCTTTGAAAGTAAAAGCTTAAATTTCTGTTAGATTTCCAGTGGCACTTAAATCAGAGATTCAACTGGGGTCTGACTAACAAATCCATTGCCAACTTCAGGGAATCCTCGTAAATGAGTGATCAACTGCTAAAAAAGGAACAACGTCAGCCCAGTAATTATATAATTACTGCTGCTTTAAACCCAACACCCTTCTACCTCAGCCCTAACTGTCCATGGTGCAAAGACCCATTAGCACCTTTCCTGACCCTGCTAATTGATGCCCATAAATGGAAATTAATGTCCACTTAAGGGCCTCATCCTATTGTTGCAAATACTAAGCTAGCAGCAGGCTGAGGACTCACTCTGAAAAGCAACCCTTGGTTTGTTTGCTTGTGGACAACTGGGGCAGAGGTTTCTTTGTTCAAAAGTGCTGCCTCATTGAGGGACCCAGCATAGAAAAGAGTGGTGGGGTCTGCTCAAAGCCTCCTCCCTCCCCTTGCTGCTGACCATCTTGAGACCCTCCTGCCATCACTGACCTGTGTCTGGTCTCTCCTTGACCTCAGACAGCGAGTGATTTGGTGCTTGCACCAGCCACCACTTCCACAGAGGCGCTACTGAGTATAAACATTCTGTATGGAGAACAAGTCAATTTTGCTAGTCTCTTTTGCAACTGATTGCCTAAACATTGTTTTATTAAGAATTGGCATTCCTTGCTTTTTGGACTTGTGCTTCTATTAAAAATGCAATTAATCACATTTGCTTTTTAGTCTTTCCAGCTTGTCCATCCATCCATGTGTCTGTTTGTTCCTGCAACTCCTTAAAATGATATAAAATTGTTTATAATTCCTCCTCATCAAAATTTGGCTGCAGCAACAAGTATTCCCATTTATCAGTCTACCTATATTTTCCTGATAAAACAGAACACTGAAAAAAAGCTCAGTGGGTTTGGCAGCATGAATGTAGAGAGAGAAATAGTCAATGGTTCAGCTCTAGGAGTCCTGGGTTTAAGACCCATCTGCTCAGAAGTGTAACATATCTGATTGTAAAATATTTAACCTGCAGAGTGCTTTCAAGCACTTTCTAGTTTCATGACAATTATAACATTGTCAAAAACAGAATATGTTTTTGCTTTTCTGCTTTTATTTTTTTATTATTGATCAATATATACTTACATTTGAAATGTGTGTATATTTTAACCCACAGTGAGAGAGTCCCAACTGAAGTATAAGAGTGGCAGCAAGCTTTGTGAATTTAAACATAAAGAAGGTTATTTGTCATCCCACTCTTCCCCAAAGGTTTAAAACACTTAATGTCTCACTCACTCAACTCACATACACTATCACTGTCACAATTATTGGATACAGACAATCACAAAAATAATATGATTACAATTTGGAATTATCTCAATTTCATTTGTAGCAAGCCTGTTGTTTCTTAGATAAGCTATTGCTTTAGCTTGAGTGAAAGTCTTTAAAAGTTGAAGATTCTCAGTGAGTTGTGAGGCTTCTTTTGCTTTAATTGTAGGGGGAAATGGTACTCAGGTGAACTTGAAGTTAGAACTTCTTCTCTTACTTTTGAAGGCAAGCAACTTATTACCTTGGCTGCATAATTGTCTTGCCATGTTGGTTTCTGACACAGAACAGCTTTTGATGTAATTTAAAAGCAAACAGCAAACATGGCTGTCTTACCCATATGAAGTTTACAATTCTGACGCCCTTTTCCAAATCAGCAGATGCATCAGGCCGATGAAAATTCTGCGTTTTGCACCTCAAGAGACTGAGACAGTCAGTCAGCTTGCATTTCAATGAGGGGGTATCATGATACATTCCACATTTTTCTAACACCCACTGTGCTTTGATTGTTCCTTTGTCAACAGTGAAGCAGAAAGACTACTTGGCTGGTGTGTGTTTGTTGACAGTTAAGATTAGAGTGGTGCTGGAAAAGCACAGCAGGTCAGGCAGCATTCGAGGAGTGGGAGCATCTTGCTCCTCAGATGCTGCCTGACCTGCTGTGCTTTTCCAGCACCACTCTAATCTTAACTCTAATCTCCAGCATCCACAGTACCCACTTATGCCTATGTTTGTTGACAGTCTATTACAACCAAAGAAATGATGTGTAAATGTCCTAGATGACTGTTAATGACCATTTTTTAAAAATTGGGTATTTTCTTGAGTATCTAGAATGCCTGGAGCGAATACTGCACAAGTCACAGGCAGTCAGTTTTTATGTTCACTTTTTAAAATCGGGTTTTAAAATTTGTGTTAACTTTGTGCCTATACTGGGCATGAGACTTGCAGATAAAAGTTTAGATACAAAGAACCACATAAATAACCATTGTTCAATAAAATGCAGAAATCTGAACCATTGTATGCATGTTTATATTTTTAAAATAGGATTCAGCAACAAGCTTTTATGGAACTGAAGATATTAGATATCCTCCATAAGAAGGACAAAGATGGTAGTAATAATATTATTCATATGAAAGAATATTTTTACTTCAGAAACCATCTGTGTATTTCTTTTGAACTTTTAGGGTAAGTTGCATTTCACTTTGTCACTGCATTCAAAATCTATTACAGCTAATGACCCAGTTAAATAAGATAAGCCATTAAACAAACTGATATAAACAATTTACTCATAAATTTCCTGTACAGTGATGGAATGCCTCAATTAACCAGGTGTCTGTATTACCTTTGTTACCTCAGCCAAGGCTTAAGTTACAAACTAATTTATCATGCTCAGTGTACCTTTATGTATTTTAACTCTTTGGGAGTGAAACCTGGTGAAATTGTGTGAAGAACTAAGAAAACCAATCTTCTATACTGATGATAGTTAAACTGTAGAATCCTTGCCATAAACTATTAACCAAGCAAAATCTGTAATTATTTTAGAAGGAAATGACGTAGTTGTTTAGAAAACAGGCAAAGGAGCAGAACCCGTGTTGAATTGTTCAACTGGGTTAATTTGCATCTCTGGATGTCCAGGTAATGTCACTTAAGCTGAGTCTTTCCAAATAATACTTTCGGGCAGATTAAAAATCGAAAGGGAAGAAGGCTTACAGTTTCACAGAACAAATTCTCCTTTATAGATTTGAACTCTCAGTAGAACTTAATCCAGCTCTCAGTCTGGGGTATTAAACAAACCTTGGGGGAGAAGGTTGGATTGTGGCAAATGGAGTATAATTTAGGAAAACATGAAATTGTTCATTTTAATAAGAATAATAAAAGACACATTAAGTGGTGAGAAATTGCAGAGCTCTGCATTACTATGGGATCTGGGAGTCCTAGTGTATAAGACTTACATAAGAAGCAGTACAACAGTACAGCAACTAGTTCTGGCAGCAAATAAAATGGAATCATTTACTGGGAATGGAATTGAATACAAAAGTAGGGAGGTTATGCATCAGCGATACAGGGCACAGGTGGGATCACATCTGAAATGCTATGTATAGTATTGATCACCTGATTTAAGGAAGGATGTAAATGCATTGGAAACAGTTCAGAAAAGATTTCTCTATTTTGGACTGTCAAGTTGACTGAGTGGTTAGCACTGCTGCCTCATAGTGTCAGAGAACCAAGTTCAATTCCACCTTCAGGTGACTGTGCGGAGTTTGCATCTTCTTCCCATGTCAACCTGGGTTTACTCCGGGTGCTCCAGTTCCCTCCCACAGTTCAAAGATGTGTAGGTTAGATGGATTGGCCATGCTAAATTGCCCATAGTGCCCAGGGATGTGCAGGCTAGGTGAATTAACCATGGGAAAGCGGAGGGGGTAGGAGTGGGTAGGATGCTCTTTGGAGGATCAGTGTGGAATTGATGGGCTGAATGGCTTGCTTCCACACACTAGTGATTCTAATGTTTGCCAGACTAATACCTGGAATGGGTGTGTTGTCTTGTAAAGAAAGGTTGGACAGGCTAGTCTTGTACCACTGGAGCTAAGTACAGTAAAAGGTGATTGGATTAAAACATATAAGATCCTAATCAGTCTTGACAGGGTAAATATGGAGATCATATTACCTCCTGCCACAGAATGTAGAACTATCTCAACACTCCCAACTTTCTTGCCATTGCCCAAGTTGTTCAGGTACTGGGCAGATTCTGCCCTTTGAATACTTTTGAGGCAGAGGTGAATATATTCCTGATAAGTAGAGAGGTGAAGGTTATTAGGCTAGGTATGAATTTGAAGTTACAATCAGATCCACGAAGATCTTATAAAATGGCAGAACAGGCTAAAGGGCTGAATGGCCTACTCTTTTTCCTTGTTATGTTCAACATGTTGAAACATAGAAAATAGGTGCAGGAGTTGGCCATTCAGCCCTTTAAGCTAGCACCACCATGGCTGATTAGGCAATTTCAGTATCCCATTCCCGCTTTCTCTCTAGACCTCTTGATCCCTTTAGCTGCAAGGGCCATGTCCAACCCCCTCTTGAATATATGTAACGAACTGGCCCCAACAGTTTTTTGCGGGAGAGAATTCCACAGGTTCACAAATCTGAGTGAAGAAATTCTTCGTGGCTGTACGGGACATTGGTTAGGCCACTGTTGGAATATTGTGTGCAATTCTGGTCTCCTTCCTATAGGAAAGATGTTGTGAAACTTGAAAGGGTTCAGAAAAGATTTACAAGGATGTTGCCAGGGTTGGAGGATTTCAGCTATAGGGAGAGGCTGGAGCATCAGAGGCTGAGGGGTGACCTTATAGAGGTTTACAAAATAATGAGGGGTATGGATAGGGTAAATAGGCAAAGTCTTTTCCCTGGGGTCAGGGAATCCAGAACTAGAGGGCATAGGTTTAGGGTGAGAGGGGAAAGATATAAAAGAGACCTACGAGGCAACGTTTTCACACAGAGGGTGGTACATGTATGGAATGAGCTTCCAGAGGAAGTGGTGGAGGCTGGTACAATTGCAACATTTAAGAGTCATTTGGATGGGTATCTGAATTGGAAGGGTTTGGACGGATATGGGCCAGGTACTGGCAGGTGGGACTTGATTGGGTTGGGATATCTGGTCAGTGTGGACAGCTTGGACCGAAGGTGTGTTTCCATACTGTACATCTCCAAGACTCTATGACTCAGTCCTGAATGGCTTATCTCTTATTCTTAGACTTTAACGTGGTCTTCTAAGTGTCACAACTGACTTGTTTTGAAATGCTACTTCAGATAAAATTGTCCATATCCTAAAAAATCTTTTCCATGAAAAAAAATCCTTTTATTGTCTCCTTTCATGTTTATAGTGCAAACCTGAAAGTTCTGTAACATATACCATTTCACATTAATCAATCTTAAACAAAATTGGGGTTGAAATCTTTACTCCTTGTGCTGCTTTCATGAGTTGTTGAGTAAAGATTGTGTTGAGCGCAGGAGCACATCAAATCATTTTTAATATGGAAGTTTGTATTCTCTAATGCTTTGAGGCTTGTTAGTAACTTTGGAAGCCCCAGTCCATAATGGCATCTCTGAAATACACTTTTAGTCCAAATATTCTGTCATTTTAACATTGAGTGGCATCTTATAGAGGTCTGAACAACATGGGCTATGGAGAAATTTGTGCCAGAATCAGCTGGGAAGGACCATCTCAACTTGTGCCATTTTTTATACTTTTCACAAGTGTGTGGTGAGATTATCACTAGGTAGTGATGAGTTGCCAATTGACAGCGATTACACTGTTGAACGCCTTGCTGATTGCATAACTTGCCACATTAATATGCAATATCCTATCTTACTAATTCATCAAATAAGCTCAATGTAAGGAAAATTCAACATGAATACAATGTAGGTGGCTAATTCATATCGCAGCTTGCTCCAAACAGCCTCCCTACTGCATTCGACCGAATTGCAGCTCAGGCATGACCCACAGGCACCTCTCATCAATAGACATCAGTATCTGGCATCTGCCACCCCCCTCATGACGATCATGACATCTTGCAGATACACTGTTGAGAAAGCACAGATTGGAATTCCAGGGTGCACTGGCAACCAGCATTCAAAAGATGCAGTAGGTACCCATCTCATAGTTTGAATCTGACTGCACTACAATGCTGCTTGCTCGCTGTCCTAGTACTCACATAATGTGCACTTTCTTGAATGTTTACACCATCCATGCCTTGAATTGCCTTACCTTGCCATGTTGTGCCATGCCAGTTAACACACTGTCTTTAGTACAAGACATTTACTCTGGCTACTTGTCATGCAGTTAATGCGGCTCTGTCCAGGAAATGGTCGGATACCTTGGTAAACACCACATCAAGACATTAACCTAACACCAACAGTGTATGCTAGCTTTCTGCACAGCAAACACACTACACATTCATTCAAGTAAACAGTCTTCCAGAAAGCAATGGAGGCTAGTTGTCAGTCCAGTCAAAGGGTGAGGGGCTGCTGTCAGTCAGGACGCCCCTGTACCATCAGTCACAGAAGCAATGTGTACACAGTCCAGGGGCTTTGACACGGTCAGTCATCTGCTCAGACTGCTCACAGCCAGGTGATCTGTCCCAGTAGATCGGGGGATATTCCGGGGTCTGTCCTGTAGAAACAGCTTCGCCTGTAAGGGGAATTGTGTACCATCATTTGGGGAGCTTCTAGCACAACACACAAGGATTTGGTCAGCCACTATAAACTGAGTTCTCTGTCATCATTTTCCTTGCCGTAGATGTGAAGGGCACTAGAAAATGGTAAAGAATGGGCAAAAGAATGGGATCCGCATTTGCCGGAGGCTCAGACATTGTAGCAGTAAATACATGAAGCAACCATTTGCAAAGTGCAGCAGTGATTCCATCATGTTTTTGCTATGCAGTCAGTGTGAAGGTATGTGGGGATCAAATGGTGGTCAAAAGAAATTTGTTACATGCCATTGAACTTGGGCACCTCATTAGTGTGGAAACGAGTAATAATGATGCTACAAAAGACCAATACTGGTTGAAGACAAAGCACAATTCATATAGAATCAAAGGGTCCTTTATGACGCACATAACATTGCTTTCTCATCTACCATGTAAGTATGAAGATAGTCTGTGCTGAATGCAGTGTAAAGGTTGGGGTTGTGTGGTTGATAGGATGTCGGTGCTGTAGGCACTCTCTTCTCAATGACATTTGGTGGTCACTCGGCTAATGTAAAATCTTCACCAATTTGCTGCAAGGCTGAGCCAGAGTGTGGATGGATGATGCAGATATGTCCCTCATTTTCAGACTACAGCATGTCCCACTGTGTGGTGGGTGCTCAGACCTTATCTGCAGGGTTCACTACCAATAGCTGTTCTGGGATCTAAGAAATTGTTTTTTTGCTCATTCTGTTTCCTATGTAGGTCCAATCCACTGAGAGTGATGGATCCTTCTCCTGGTTACATGTTGGCACTGCAGCTAGGAGCAAGTGAGGAGTGCAGATACTGGAGATCAGAGTCGAGTGTTGTGGGGGTTTATGTCCGAAATGTCTAATCTGCTGCTCCTCGGATGCTGCCTGACTGCTGTGCTTTTCCCGCACCACACTCTTGACTCTGGTCACTGCAGCTGCCAATCTAAGAAGGTGAAAACAGATGCTGGAGGACCAGGACTGCCAGCAAGCCCAGGAGCAGCACGCGATATTATGGAGGACAAAGAGCACTCAGTTCAAGACAGGTTATAGCTGCAGGATCCCTCGGGATTTAGGGGTGCACAGGAACTGCAGAATTCTCCAGCCCGGTCTCTATTTTCTGTGGATGAATGGAGTACAGTGTTGATGTAAACTCCATCTATCACAGGACTCTGTGATGGAACTGTACCAGATGGTGGAGTGAGACCTGAGAGCTGCAGGAGTGGGTGACTGTGACAATCAGCATGGTGTCAAACTTCTATGCAATCAGCTCCTTTCAGGGAGTAAAAAGTGACCTGTGTATAAACTCTCAGTCATGCGTGCACAAGTGCGTCAAGACAGTAACTAGTGCCATCTGTGCAACATCACTCCAGTTAATTTTGGTCCCCTATAATCTGGTCAACGATGCTGCCTAGACAGTAGGATTCAGGAACAAACCTGGGCTCCCCCAGATGCAGGATGTATATACATGGCATGGAGAGGGCTATACGAGGAAGGGTCACTGGACCCAAAATATTAACTCTGATTTCTCTTCATAGATACTGTCCGACCTGCTGAACTTTTCCAGCAACTCCTGTTTTTGTTTCTCATAGAATAAGAGTTCTCTGATTAGGGCTGTTGATCTGGCCCAATCAGGGAGCCCTGACTGACAGGCAAGAACTGGAGTGTCAGACATAGAGTAAATAAAAGATGGCTTGGTGATAGGATACCGGCCATTGTGGAGTAATTTCGGGGACCTAATAAGATGAGGCAGAAATGGATGTGAGAGTGCCATAGGAATGTGATAATTAATTATTGAGGTGAATTTGGTAAGATACTGCAAGAAAACGCACAGAAAAAAAAACCTCCTAAAACACAATGCAACTCTGCCTTAACTAACAAAGTAACATTCAACTCATTGTAATTGGAAATCACAAGGATGAAATAAAATTTGGACATGTTGCAAATGGGGGTGAAACGAAGGGGTTTAGTTAAAGTTATTAGCAAATATTCTTAGAACAGTTAAAAAACTCAACTTCCATTGCTCTTTAAATGTTGTGTAGTTTCGATGTAAGTTTCATGATTAGCTTGTGGTTAGGTCTTAACATCAATAATTGGTGCTTTGGTAAAAGTCATTAATCTATTTTGAAGAATTCTTCAGAGAAACATTATATATGGACGTATTGTCAGCTTGTCAGCATTTTCTCACCATGATTTTTTAATATCAGCATTCATATCACTTTTTCCAAAATAATTGTTGAGAAAAGGGGTTTTGCCTCTAAACAAGTACTTTTCTCACAGCAGGTTACAGGTTTCATTTCTCATTTAAATCAGTTTCACTTTGCAGTTTACTGTTTGCCTTATGTATCTGATGACTAATATAAACCATTATGCATGAAGAGGGCATAATTCATTAGGACAGGAAAGAGTCAGTGTTTGGCAATGATAACCCAGTCTCTATAAAATAAATACAAGATAAACAGCATAGAGACTCCCACCGGACCTTAAACTGAGACAGTCTAATGATTATATGCCTGTCACAGATCAAAGTAAATGCAAAGTTATAAATATGGCACCTAATACTTTTAAAATTTGTATAACTTTCAAAATACAAGAAGGCAAATGTATTGTATCTGTTTAGCAACAAATCTGCTGTCCTGTTTAACCAAGTTCCTAACTTAGTTGGATCAAAACAGTAATAAATCAAATATATGCATAGCAATGCTACCAAGCACTGAACTGAAACCATGTAGTACTCACCAATATGTTACATATGTTTATATTTAAAATATATAAATTTATTATAAATTGATCTTTAATAGACATGAGTTGATAATACTTTTGCCTCTAGTCGGAATGCCTGGATTCAAGTCCCACATAATTTGAGCAAATAATCTAGACAATATTGAAGGAAAACTATGCTTTTGACATGTCAGCCTTCACGTGCAATAGTTAGTGACTTCTCAGATTAATGTGAATAACTCCATGGCACTACGTGAAAAAGAACATCGGTTTTCCTGGCAGTCAATTTTTATCTTTGCTGCTTGCAGGTGATAATTTGATGGAATAGATCAGCCTTTGGTTGCAGGACCTGCCAGATTTTCATTCCCATGAATTCAAGGGGGTTGTTTTTGTGGAGGGAAGAACAGTGTGGGAAGGAGAGATGGGAGATTCACTCTGCCAGACTAGAAGCCAGACAGTGAATGTGAACATTTATTCCAACATCCTGGCCAGGTTAGTTTATTTGTAAAGCTTTGAGACAATATTTAGAGGTCTGATGAGGTATTAAACAAAGAGAGATGTTATCTTGCATGACTGTTAGTTACAATGGGAAACAGGAGAATTCCCACTGAAATTCACTTTCAGAGTTTGTCATTTGTGCTGGGGAACCATTCTGGAGGTATTTTATCATTACTCACGTATAGTCTTAAGATATGCTGCACTGGCTGAGTGTCATTGATAAAAGCATACTGATAAGAAGAAAGGTTTAACGGTAAATGTGAGAACGTGCATTCTGTTGCATTTGCTAACTAATATGATGTAGAAAGACAGTCCCTGGAGAGTGATGGAAGCCAAATTCTTAGATTATGGGAACTCTGAACAACACAGAAAGGAAAAGAATAATATAGCAGCTGTCTCAAGCTTGGTAGCATGTGCACTCTTTGCAGTAAGATCTCCATAATTTATCTTATCTTTCAGCAGTTTCACTTCTGAAATTAAATAGCACTGTTACATGATTGGCTGCATGATTTATGTCACCAATTTTTGAAATATTTGACCCCCAAAGGTTATTTGAAAATGTTCCCACAGCAAATGGCATCAACACAAGTTCAGAAATACACGTACAAACTTTTTGGTAGGAAATTTTAAGGCTTTGAATTGCTCGCAAGTTAATTACCTAAATTCTGAAATAATTTTAATCTGGAAGACTATACACTACTAATTATATACGAATTTTAGTAAAGAAACTAAAATATACTGACTCTGTATTTATTTTATTTGTAGCTTTCTTTTTAAAATGATGAAATTAAAAATGACGGCTTTTCAGTCATCTTTTGGAAGTACTTATTGGGAAATCATACAAACCCAAATCATGATCTTTCTATCCATATTGCACTAAACATCACGGTTCTGCATGATTAGCTTTTCAACATGGGAATTGAGGCTGTATGCTGGGAACACATTTGGAAAATGTACCTTATTGTTTCAAAACATGGCAAATTGAGTCATAAAACAGCAAACTTCAAAATGCAAAGTTAAAAATCACACAGCACCAGTTTATAGTCCAACAGGTTTAATTGGAAATACTAGCTTTCGGAGCACTGCTCCTTCATCAGGTGGTTGTGGAGTGTTTCCAATTAAACCTGTTGGACTATAACCTGGTGTTGTGTGATTTTTAACTTTGTACACTTCAGTCCAACATCAGCATCTCCAAATCATTTGAAATGCAAATAAGCCATGTGTTTTTCATTGGAGATACATAATGCACAGATTCCTTGTGTTCGTTGAAGTAAAGGCAGAAAAATAAATGAGAAGTATTCAGCAGGTCTGGCAGCCTGTGAGGGAGGTTAAACAGTTAACATTTCAGGTTGGTGGGCTTTGATCAAAACTAGACTAGGTTAGAAATTTAATAGGTTTTGAGAAAGTGAAAGTGAAAGGTGTAGTATGGGATGAAGGCAGCTGATGTTAAATCATAGAATCTCTACATTGTAGAAGCAGGCCAATCTGCCTATCAAGTCTACACCAAACTTTTGAAGGTCATCCCACTCAGACACACCCACCTACCCTATCCCTGAAACACTACATTTCCCATCTAGCCTGCGCATCCTGAGACACTGTGGGCAAAAGCATGGCCAGTACACCTAACCTGCACACCTTTGGACTGTGGCAGGAAACCCATATAAACTCAGGGAGACCATGCAAACTGCATACAGACAGTCACCCGAGGCTGGAATTTAACTCAGGTCCCTGGCACTGTGATGTAGCAGTGCTAAACACTGAGCCACTGTGCCATCCCAAATGATAAATGATTACATGATGCAAGGCAAAATGCAATGGTAATGGACAATTAAAAGAATTGTTTGTAGAATGTGAGAATAGCAGGATCCTGGATAAACTTTTGTCAGAAAGCCAAGTGAGAGAAAACTAAGAGAGAAATCAAAGGAAAACACAAAACAATGAGGCAGAGGTTATAATCTATTATCAACATACCTTACTAACAAGTTCTCATTATTTCTTCCATTATGCTCCACTGTAGATTTTGTTAATGTCAGGGGGCCTGTGCACCATTCCCAAAAATGACTTCTTGCCTTTATTATGTCTCATCTCTACCCAAACTGTTTCCACGTCCTGATTTCGTGAACTTAGGTCACCCTGACATGTCTCTGTGATAGCTACGAAAATATATTGGTTTATTTATGTTTGCAATGTTCAACTGTTTTGTTTTAAATAATCATTATTTTTGTATCCTCTGGCCTTATGTGCTGATTAACTCTTAGATATGTATGCTTGATTCCTTCCTGTCATGGCTGTCTTTTCCCATATTGATACTTTTCTCTTTTGCCTTGTCTTTCTTTTTGATGTACCACATAGAAACATAGATAATAGGTACAGGAGTAGGCCAATCAGCCCTTTGAGCCTGCACCACCATTTGATACAATCATGGATGAGCACGCAATTTCAGTATTCCACTGCTGCTTTCTCTCCATATCCCCTGATCGCTTTAGCCACAAGGGCCATGTCCAGCTCCCTTGAATATATCTAAAGAACTAGCCCCAGCAGCTTCCTGTGGTAGAAGATTCCACAGGTTCACAACTCACTGAGTGAAGAAATTCTTCCTCATCTCAATCTTGAATGGCTTATCTATTATTCAAGTCCTAGTTCTGGACTTGCCCAACAACAGGAACATCCTTCCCGCATCTATCCTCTCCAGTCCCGTCAGAATTTCATATGTTTCTATGAGATTCCCTCCAATTCTTCCAAATTCCAGTGAATACAAGCCCAGTCTTTCTTCATATGTCAGTCCTGCCATTCCAGGAATCAATCTGGCGAACCTTCACTGGACTCGCTCTGTAGCAGGAATGCCCTTCCTTAGACTAGGAGACCAAAACTGTACATAATACTCAAGGTGTGGCCTCACTAAGGCTCTGTATAACTGCAACAAGGCATCCTTACTCGGATACTGTAAACCTGTCACTATGAAGGCCAGCATGCCATTAGCTTTTCTCACTGCCTGCTACAGCTGCATGCCAACCTGCAGTAATTGTTCCATCATGACACACTGGTCTCGTTGCACCGCACCCTTTCCTAAATTGCCACCATTCAGATAATAATCTGCCTTCCTGTTTTTGCCACCGAAGTGGATAACCTCACATTTATCCATACTATATTGCATGTGGCAAGTATTTGTCCACTCAGTCAGCTTATCCAAGTCACCTTGCAGTTTCTTAGCATCCTCCTCACAGCACACACTGCCACCCAGCTTTGTCATCTGCAGATTTGGAGATATTGCATTTAGTTCCTTCGTCCAAATCATTAATGTATATTGTGAACAGCTGAACCCTACAGTACCCCACTCATCACTGCCTGCCACTCTGAAAAGGATTCATTTATTCCAACTCTCTGCTTCCTGCCTGCCAACCAGTTCTCTATCCATGTCAATACATTACATCAGATACCATGGGCTTTAATTTTCATTACTAACCTCTTGTGTGGAATCTTGTCAAAAGCCTTTTGAAAGTCCAGATACATAATATGTACTGATTCACACTTGTCCACTCTACTGGTCACATCCTCAAAAAATTCCAGAAGATTTGTCAGGCATGATTTCCCTTTTGGTGAATCCATGCTGACTTGGACCAATTCTGTCACTGCTTTTGAAATGCTCAGTTATTACATCCTTAATAATTGGCTCCAACATTTTCCAATTGATGTCAAGTCATCCAGCCTATAATTCTCCATTTTCTCTTTTCCTCCTTTTTTTAAAAACTGGGATTACATTAGCATCCTCCAGTCCAAAATGCTGGAAAATGATCACCAAAGCATCCACTACTTCTAGGGCCACTCCCTTAAGTACTCTGTGCTGCAGAGCATCAGGCCCTGAGGAGTTTTCAGGTTTAATAGAGTCATAGAGATGTACAGCATGGAAACAGACCCTTCAGTGCAACTTGTCCATGCCGACCAGATATCCCAACCCAATCTAGTCCCACCTGCCAGCACCTAGTCCATATCCCTCCAAACCCTTCCTATTCATATACCCATCCAAATGCCTCTTAAATGTTGCAATTGTACCATCCTCCCCCACTTCCTCTGGCAGCTCATTCCATACACGTACCACCCTCTGCGTGAAAAAGTTGCCCCGTAGGTCTCTTTTATATCTTTCCCCTCTCACCCTAAACCTATGCCCTCTATTTCTGGACTCCCCGACCCCAGGGAAAAGACTTTGCCTATTTACCCTATCCATGCCCCTCATAATTTTGTAAGCCTCTATAAGGTCACCCCTCAGCCTCCGATGCTCCAGGGAAAACAGCCCCAGCCTTTTCAGCCTCTCCCTATAGCTCAAATCCTCCAACCCTGGCAACATTCTTGTAAATCTTTTCTGAACCCTTTCAAGTTTCACAACATCTTTCCGATAGGAAGGAGACCAGAACTGCATGCAATATTCCAACAGTGGCCTAACCAATGTCCTGTACAGCTGCAACATGACCTCCCAACTCCTGTACTCAATACTCTGACCAATAAAATAAAGCATACCAAACGCCTTCTTTACTATCCTATCTACCTGTGACTCCACTTTCAAGGAGCTATGAACCTGCACTCCAAGGTCTGTTGGTTCAGCAACACTCCCTAGGACCTTACCATTAAAAAATGTATAAGTCCTGCTAAGATTTGCTTTCCCAAAATGCAGCACCTCTCATTTATCTGAGTTAAACTCCATCTGCCACTTCTCAGCCCATTTGCCCATCTGGTCAAGATCCTGTTGTAATCTGAGGTAACCCTCTTCGCTGTCCACTACACCTCCAATTTTGGTGTCATCTGCAAACTTACTAACTGTACCTCTTGTGCTCGCATCCAATCCCATCAATTTCCCACCTACCATTTCCTGACTAATAAGGATTTCCTTCACTTTCTCCTTCATGTTTGACTCTCTGTCTTCTTGCATTTCCTGAAGGTTATTTGTGTCCACTTTAGTGAAGATTGATCCAAAGTATTTGTTCAGCTCGTCTCCCATCTCTTTGTTGTCCATTATGAGTTCACCTGATTTGAACTGTAAGGGACCTATATTTTTCTTCATGGATGTTTTTCTCTTCATGTATCTATAGAAGCTTTTGCAGTCAGTTTTTATGTTTTCTGCAAACTTATTCTGGTCTCCCCTTCTGAATTAAACCCTTTGTCCTCCTCTGCCAAATTTTAAATTTCTCCCAGTCCTCAGGTTTGCTGCTTTTTCTGATCAATTTATATGCCTCCCTTTTGGCTTTAACACTATCCCTGAGTTCTCTTGTTAGCCATGGTTGAGCCACCTTCTCTGTTTTACTCTTATGACAGACAGGGATGTACAATTAGGTAAAAACAATGACTGCAGATGCTGGAAAGCAAATACTGGATTAGTGGTGCTGGAAAAGCACAGCAGTTCAGGCAGCACGGATGCTCGTTGGATGCTGCCTGAACTGCTGTGCTCTTCCAGCACCACTAATCCAAGGATGTACAATTGTTGAAGTTCATCCATGTGTTCTTTAAATATCTGCTATTGCCTATTCCACAATCAACCTCTTAAGTATCCTTGGCCATCTAATCTTAGCCAATGCATGCCTCATACCATCAAAGATAACTTTCTTTAAGTTCAGGACCCTAGTCTGACCAACATCTAGTCTAGAGTGGATAAAGACTTGAGCTGGAAAAAACACAGCAGGTCAGGCAACATCAGATGAGAAGGGGAGTTGACGTTTTAGGTCAGAACCTTTTATCAGGACTGGGGAGGAGCCTGAGAAATAAATAGAGGGAGGGGTTTGGGGCTGGGGGAAAGGTAGGTGGGATGACAGTAGGTTGTTGCAGGTAGGAGGTGGCTGTGATTGGTCGTGGGAAGAATGGAGTGGATAGGTGGGAAAGATGATGGACGCATAGGGTCAGATTAAGGGGCAGGGTGGAGAGGGAGGGCTAGGCCTGGGATGAGGTGGGGACTGGGTAGATGTGGAAGCTTGTGAATTCTATGTTAAGGCCATGTGGTTGTAAGCTCCCTTGGTGGAAGATGAAGTGTTCTTCTTCCAGTTTGTGTATGGCCTTATTTTGATGATGGACGAGGCCCAGGATGTGCAGGTCATCGGGGGAGTGGGAGGAGGAGTTGAAATGGCTGGCAACTGGAAGGTGGGGTTTATTGGAGCATACAGGTCGTCTAAATTGAGACCGTTTGAATGTTGTACGGAGTCCATGGAGGATAAGCCAGCTGCTGGTAGGCATGTACTGAGGAAGGAGACATGGCTATAATAGCCATATCTGACCAACTCTGATCACTTTCCCCTACTATTTATTTTAAAGTTCTCTCTACTTCCCTAGTTATGGAGCGTGCAAGATGACTGGTATCAGCACAGGTGGGGACTGTCCCATCAGTACAGTTCCCACTTTCCCTATCACTGCTAACAGTGTCCCATGAACTAGAATCCGCTTTTCCCCCCACTAGTCCTCAGTCCATTATCTTTCCCGCTGATTTGCTCGCTGCCAATTTTTCACTTCACAAAATAAAGTTCACAGCCTCAGTTCAGAAAAAGTGGAGTTCAGTTCAGACAGAGAGCAGTTTGTCCTAGCAGCAGAGTAAAAGTTTTAGTTTAAGGCAACAAGTCACTCTAGTTGAAGTGCTTGAATTTGTGGAGTTTCCAAGCCAAAAATGTTAGAACTGAAACCATTTCGGTCATCACTATTGGGAAAGGTTCATGCTGGCCAATTTGGAAGAGAATTATAACACTGTCTTCACAAAACTTAAGGAAAAGAAGCTGGCAGGAGGCAATAGAATAAAAACTTAGATTTGAGGTAGGAATTAAATTTCTCTTGATTGAATATTTGTAAAAGAATAGTGTTCAGGAAGAGGTTGAAACTTTGTTTTACTGTTTGTGTTTAGTCATATATATTTACATAGTTTTTCTTTTTTTATTTTGTGAAATAACGTTTGTTGTAAAAGAAGAATCTCATGTGAATATGTTTCAGAGACTAAGCACAGCAGTAGCCACCTGAAAAAAAAATCAAACATCTGTGCTATCAAGCCATGTCTCCTGGGATCTGACATGTCCAATACCACCATCAAGTGGAATCATAACATTGCTTTTATATATGTTGGTAATCTTGCCAACTGTTGCTATACTATTTTGAATCTTGGGAATAGAATAAACCTTATTACTTACTAAATATTTACTAAATAACTATCTTCCCTTGTGCAGTGGAAGAATCAATTCCTGGAGGCAGAAAAAGTTACGTAAACCAAAAACAAAGACAAAGCACCTCTTTTCCTTCCTCCCCGGCACTCCTTTGAAAATTATATTCTGGTACTAAGATATACTAAGTTTGCTAGTTAAATATGTTGTTAACTGAAAAGGCCTAACTGACCCAGTTACAGATGACCCATTTTCAATTTCAGTCATTAACTAAGCCCAGTTGTACTTCCATTGGAAACCTTGCTAAAACTTTGACAAGTTTAGAATTTAAATTGTAGGTCTCAGTTAAATGTTAACCACAAACAAAATTAGATTTGTAAAAAATGGTATAGACTCTTTTATCCAATGCCAGCGTCATAACCTACTCCAGAAATAGAGACAAAGTCAAAGAAGGAAGAGCAAAGTCAGTCTATTTGAAACTGAGTGAAGAGTTAAATTTGGAAGAAAAGTTGATGAAAATTTTCATTCATTGGCAAGAACAGGAGATGTCAGAATACGGTTACGAATGTTTCAGGAAAAGAAATGAAGATGGGAACCTGAGCAGGTTTTACGTATCCCACGTAAAGTTTCTTTACATTCTACACAAAATAAGAACTCATGGTACAAAGGAGCGTTCTATGGAGGAAGAATTGGTTAACTAACAGACAATGGAGAATAAAGATAAATGGATAATTTTCATGCTGGCAAGTGGTGGAGTGCCATAGGGATCAACTCTTGGGCCACAACTATTTAAGTTTATAACAACAACTTGGATGAATGGACCAAATGTATGGCTGCTACATTTGGTGACGACATACAAATAGGAAAGTAAGTTATCAAGAGGACATGAAAAGTCTACAAATTGACTTAGAGTAGATCAGGTGAGTGGGCAAAAAATTGGCAGTTGGAGTATAATGTGGAAAAATGTAACCTTGTCCATTTTGGCAGGAATGAAGGGAATCTGCAAATCTCAACAGTACAAAGAGATTTGGGTGCCCTGGTATGTGCAACTCTAAAGGTTGGCATGCAGGTACAGTGTGAGTAAGTGAAATATTGACATTTTCATTAGGGGTATTGAGTATATAACTGGAGAAATGTTGCCACAGCTGTATTAGAGCTGCAGTTAGATTTAATCTGGAGTACTGTACATAGTTTTGGTGACTTTAAGAAAGGATATAATTAGAAGTAGTTCAGGAAAAAGTGCATTCTATTGATTCCTCAGATGAAGGGCTTGTTTTATGAAGAAAGTTTGAGTAGGTTGGGCCTACACCCATTGACATTTAGAAGAATAAGTCATGATCTTATTGAAATGTACAAGATCCTGGGGGGACATGACATGCTGCGACGATATTATCTCTGAAGTGGGAGGCCAGAAGGAGGGGACACAGTTTTACAATTAGGAGCCTCCTACTTAAGGTTGAGCTAGGGGAAGGCAACTGTTCTCTGTCAGAGGATCATTAGTCTGTGGTGTTCTCTTGCACAGAGAATGGTGGAGACTTGGTCATTGATTATATGCAAGGCTGGGAAGTTAGATGTTTGATCGTCAGAGTCAGGATTATAGAGGTGCAGACAGGAAAGCTGAGGTCAAAACCAGAACAGTGATTCTCTTGTTGAATGGATGAGCTGGCTGGAGGATTTTGAATGGTCTACTTCTGTTCCTAATTCTAGTGATCTTGTGCATATTCCACAAATTGATCCTGTCTGCTGGATCTCTGCTCAGAAAACTGATGTCATAAACTTTTATAATTTGGAGTCAAACAGATTAATAAAATAGGAGAAAGTGATGACTACAGGTGCTGGAGGGTCAGAGTTGAAAGGTGTGGCACTGGAAAAGCACAGCAGGTCAGGCAGCGTCCGAGAAGTAGGAAGGTCGATGCTTCAGACATAAGCCCTTCTGGAATGTGGAGGGGGAAAGGGGCTGAGAGATAAATACTGGGGTCGGGGTGGGGCTGGGGGAAAGGTAGGTGGGGCATTTCACTTAAGAAAATAGACTACCAATACAATGCAGAGATTACCAGTGTGCTCATTGTGAACTTAATGGGTTCAAAGACCTTGCTAAAAACTTGAAGATTAATATGATAACTGTCTTGATAAATATTTTAATCCATTTGTATGTTTAAAACTTAATTTTATGGAGGTGTGTTAAGAATGGTAACATCACCCACAAACCTTGTATAATGAGAAATTCCAGGTCAGCTACTCAGGATCTCAATACATGTTATGCCAGTGGGTGAGACTCCCCACAAAGGCCACTTATGCTGGACATTATCTGTAGTGCTGCAGCCAAACACAGATGTGCAAGAACTGAACTATGTTGATAACTATTTTTTGATAAATAGTAACATTGTGGTTAAGAATTGATCAAATATTCAATATCTTCTGTTGGGATAAATTTTAATGTGTTCTGCTGTAGGTACTGACCTGCCAGGGCATTGCATGTGGACTATCAATGATAGTTTTCAATGATACCAACTGAAAAACATGGGCAGCGTGTTTCCCAATGTTGTGCTCCAACCATCAGGACTTCCCTGTTGTGAATATTCATATAATCAAATAAAATTACCGTTTATCGCTTGAAGGATGTTAGATGATAACTGAGTCTACTCTTTTCACAGAATGAATTTGTATGAACTTATCCAGAAGAACAACTTCCAGGGTTTTACCATATCTCTTATTTGTCGATTTGCACACACTTTACTAAAGAGTTTACAAATGCTCTTTAAAGAAAAAATAATTCACTGTGACCTGAAACCTGTAAGTAATAGAAATATGTTGCAGCTTTAGAGTCATAGAGTCATAGAGATGTACAGCATGGAAACAGACCCTTCGGTCCAACCCGTCCATGGTGACCAGATATCCCAACCCAATATAGTCCCACCTGCCAGCAACCAGCCCATATCCCACCCAAACCCTTCCTATTCATATACCCATCCAAATGCCTTTTAAATGTTGCAATTGTACCATCCTCTACCACTTCCTCTGGCCGCTCATTCCAAACACGTACCACCCTCTGTGTGAAAAAGTTGTCCCTTAAGTCTCTTTTATATATTTCCCCTCTCACCCTAAACCTATGCCCTCTAGTTCTGGACTCCCCGGCCCCAGGGAAAAGACTTTGTCTATATATCCTATACTTGCCCCTCATAATTTTGTAAACCTCTATAAGGTCACCCCTCAGTCTCCGACGCTCCAGGGAAACAGCCCCAGCCTTTTCAGCCTCTCCCTATAGCTCAAATCCTCCAACCCTGGCAACATCCTTGTAAATCTTTTCTGCACCCTTTCAAGTTTCACAACATCTTTCCAATAGGAAGGAGACCAGAATTGTATGCAATATTCCAACAGTGGCCAAAACAATGTCCTGTACAGCCGCAACATGACCTCCCAACTCCTGTACTCAATACTCTGACCAATAAAGGAAAGCATACCAAACGCCTTCTTCATGATCCTATCTATTTGCGACTCCACTTTCAAGGAGCTATGAACCTGCACTCCAAGGCCACTTTGTTCAGCAATACTCCCTAGGACCTTACATTAAGTGTATAAGTCCTGCTAAGATTTGCTTTCCCAAAATGCAGCACCTCGCCTTTATCTGAATTAAACTCCATCTGCCACTTCTCAGCCCATTGGCCCATCTGGTCTAGATCCTGTTGTAATCTGAGGTAACCTTCTTCGCTATCAACTACACCTCCAATTTTGGTGTCATCTGCAAACTTACTAACTGTACCTCTTATGCTCGCATTCAAATCATTTATGTAAATGACAAAAAGTAGAGGGCCCAGCACTGATCTATGTGGCACTCCACTGGTCACAGGCCTCCAGTCTGAAAAACAACACTCCACCACCATACTCTGCCTTCTACCTTCTACCTTTGAGCCAGTTCTATCTCCAAATGGCTAGTTCTCCCTGTATTCTGTGAATATGTACCTAACTGAATACTAAGCTAAGGATAAGGTAGATACTCAAATTGCTAAATGGTGGGGATAAAAATGATCCATTATAATGATACTTGAAGTGGAGCTAATATGTATCAGGAAAGTTATCGATTGATTTATTGTCATGCGAAAAGCTTTATTTACGAGCAATACAGGCAGATCATACTAAGTGAGGATGAAGATCATTGGGTGTAAAAAAACTTAATCAGAGGCATACAGATCACGTCGCACAGAAACTACCACCTTCTGTAGTTTCTTACGATGATGGGCAGAGCAGTTGCCATACCAGGCTGTTATGCACCCAGACGGTATGCTTTCAATGGTACACTTGTAAAAGTCGGTGAGGATCCTTACGGACATGCCAAATTTCCTGAACCGCCGAAAGAAGAAGAGGCATTGTTATGCCTTCTTGAGTGTTGCATCTACATTGGAAGTTCAGGACAGGTTGTCGGTTACCATTCACTCCACGGAACTTGACACTCTCCTCACTTAACAATCTCAGCTCCATTGATGTAGGTGGGAGCGTGTTCTCCACCTTTCTTTCTGAAGTCAATGATCAATTCTTTAGTTTTGCCGATATTGAGAGAGAGGTGGTTCTCATTGTACCACGTCTAAACTGCCTGGAAATCACTTTTTTGAACAGAAGACTGAGTGGTGATCTAATTTTTTTAAAAATGTCAAGGTTATGTAAGGCTTTGATAGAGTGGGTAAAAAGAAACTTTCATATGTGAGCAGGACCAAAACTAGGTTATTTATGATAATCACTAATAAATGCAAGAGGCAATTCAGGAGAAGTTTCTTTACCAGAAAGTGGATAGATTGTGAACTCGCCACCAGAAGGAATGATTGGAGTGAACAGCATAGATGCAGTTATGGGAAAGATATATGAGCTGAGGAAGGAGAAATGAATAGAAGGTTAATATTGGTGGGGTTAGATAAAGAAGGGGCGGGAGAGGGCCTCCGTGGAGTATAAATACCAGCATTCAACCAAATGCCTTGTTTCTGATCTGTAAATACTTTGTAACTTTGCATTATACTGACAATATTATAGATTGCACTGGCAACATCAACAAAAAAAAACATTTTTTTATTAATCTGTTTTTCTAGTCAACCTGTTCAGAGATATAACATAGAACAGTACAGCACAGTACAGGCCCTTCGGCCCACAACGTTGTGCCATGCATTTATCTTAATCTAAGATCAACCTAACCCACACATCCTTCAATTTACTGCCATCCATGTGCTTGTCCAGCAGTTGCTTAAACGTCCCTAATGTCTCTGACTCCACTATCACTGCTGACAGTGCATTCCATGCACCCACCATTCTCTGCGTAAAGAACCAACCTCTGACATCTCCCCTACACCTTCCGCCAATCACCTTAAAAGTATGACTATTTATGACAGCCATTTCTGCCCTGGGGAAAAGTCTCTGGCTATCTACTCCATCTATGCTTCTCATTACCTTGTACACCTCTATAAAGTCACCTCTCTTCCTTCTTATCTCAAGTGTGAAAAGCCCTAACTTGCTCAATTTCTCTTCATAAGACATGCCCTCCAATCTAGGCAATATCCTGGTGAATCTTCTCTGCACCCTCTCTAAAGTATCTACATCCTTTCTAATGAGGCAAACAGAACTGGACACAATATTCTGAGTGTTGTCTAACCAAGGTTTTGTAGAGATGCAGCAAATCCTCACAGCTCTTAAACTCAATCCCTCTGTTAATGAAAGCCAAAATACCACACGCATTCTTAACAACCCTATCAACTTGGGCAGCAACTTCAAGGGATCTATGTACATGGATCCCAAGATCCCGCTGTTTGTTCACACTGCCAAGAATCCTGTCTTTAACCCTGTATTCAGCATTCAAATTCAATGTTCCAAAATGAATCACTTCACATTTATCCAGGTGCCACTTCTCAGCCCAGCTCTGTATCTTGTCAATGTCACGTTGTAGCCTGCAACAGCCCTCGACACCACCTACAACACCACCTACAACCTTTGTGTCATCAGCAAATTTACTATCCCACCCTTCCACTTCTTCATCCAAGTCATTTGTAAAAAAATACAAAGAGTAGACACCCAAGGACAGATCCCTGTGGGACACCCCTGGTCACCAACCTCCAGGCAAAATACTTTCCATCCACGACCGTACACTGTCTTCTTTCGGCCAGTGAATTGTGTATTCAGACAGCCATATTGCCCTGTATTCCATACCTCCTAATTTTCTGAATGAGCCTACCGTGGGGAACCTTATCAAATGTCTTACTGAAATCCATATTCAACACATCCACTGCTCAATATTGATCAACTTGTCTTGTCACATCCTCAAAGAACTCAATAATGCTTGTGAGGCATGATCTGCCCCTCACAAAGCCATGCTGACGATCCTTAATCAAATTATGTTTTTCTAAATAGTCATAAATCCTATCTCTCAGAATCCTTTCCAGTACCTTGCTTACCACAGACATCTGACTGATTGTTCTGTAATTCCCTAGGATTTCCCTATTCCCTTTGTTGAACAGAGGAACAACATTCACCTCCCTCCAACCATCCAGTACTACTCCTGTGGATAGTGAGGTTGCAAAGAGCATTGCCAGAGGCACAGCAATCTCATTCCTCACGTCTTGTAGTAACCTTGAATATATCCGGTCCAGCCCTGGGGACTTATCTACTTTGCTTTCCAGAATTTCCAGCATATCCACTTTCTTAATATCAATCTATTCAAATCTATTAACCTGGTCCACTGTGTTCTCACTATCAACAAGGTCTCTCTCTCTCTGAATACTGAAGCAAAAAACTCAATTTAGGGCCTCCCCTACCTCTTCAGACCCCAGGCACAAGTTCCTCCACTATCTCTGATCGGCCCTACCCTCTCTTTGATCATTCATTTATTCATCACGTAAGTGCAGAATGCCTTTGGGTTTTCACTAATCCTTCCTGTCAAGCTCTCCTCAGTCCATTTTTGAGTTCTTTCCTAGCTAACCTGTAATCCTCTAAGGCTGTGCCAGATTCTTGCCTCCTCAACCTTAAGTGAACTTCCTTTTTCCTCTTGATGAGAAGTTCCTCTTCTCTTGTCATCCAAGGCTTCTTCACCTTACTATGCCTGTCTCAGTGGGAAAAAGTTATCCAACACTCACAACAAGTGCTCCTTAAACAGTCTGTTGTGCATTCTCGTAGAACAATTGTTCCCAATTAATACTCCACAGCTCCTGTCTAATAGCAGTATATTTCCCCTCCCCAATTAAATACCTTCCCATACTGTCTGTTCCTATCCCTCTCCCTGGCTTTGGTAAAGGTGAGCCGGTAGTGGTCACAGTCACTGAAATGCTCTCCCATCAGGAGATCTGACACCTGGCCTAGCCTGTTGCCTCGATGTTATTACACACCTCTGGAGTAGGTGGGACTTGAACCTAGGTCTTCTGGTCCAGGGGTAGAGACACTATCATTGAGCCACAAGAGGGCCCAGAAAGTTATAGAACAGTTTTATATAGCACTTTGTTTCCAAATATAACAGTAGAGACATCAACAATCTCTTGTATTGATTCAATTTATCATTATTTGCAAAATCTTTCTGTGAATTATTTTAACTATATAATTAAGTTCTGCAATAAAAGCTTTACAGAAATATTTTGAACTAGAACAGAATGCAGCATGAGTTTCCTCCATATTGCTTATGAAAAGCTTTGTGAACAATGGCTTTAACATAGATAACACACAGAGTGTACACAGACTGCCATTCATAGAAATAAATACATCTGTGGTAGACTGCCATCTAGTGGCAATGAAATTAAAAAACCTGACTGTTCCCCCCAGGGCAACCTGGTCCACTCTTCCTTCTCCCTCAACATTCCCCCCTCCCCACCTTCTCCCCCCATCCCACCCCCATCTTACCACCCACAGCACCTTCCCCTGCAACTGCCAAAGGTGTAAAGCTGCTCATTTACCTCCTCCCTCCTCAGTATCCAAGGGCCCAAACATACCTTCCAGGTGAAGCAGCAGCTGCACTTCCCACAATCTAGTCTACTGCATTCACTGCTCACAATGTGGTCTCCTCTACACTGGGGAAATGAAGCGTGGACTGGGTGACCTCTTCATAGAATATCTATGTTCTGTCCACAGAAAAGACTCTCAGCTTCCAGTTGCCTGCCACTTTAACACAGCACCCTGCTCCCTAGTCAACATCTCTGACTCAGGCTTTCTGCAATGCTCCAACTCAGTGCAAGCTGGAAGAACAACACCTCATTTTCTGCTTGGGGACCCTGCAGTCCTCTGGTCTCAATATTGAGTTCAATTATTTTAGGACCTGAACTCCCCCATATCCTAGCAAACCCACCAGGCCTTGTTATCACAGTTTGTCATTACACACTACCCATTGTTCGTCACTAACAGTGTCTATTGACAGCTATTCACCCTCCCAGTCAAATCATTATCAACTCTTTTGGTTGTCCAACTGTTCTCTTTATTTGGGCTCTATCTCCACCTATCATTTAATCAATACCCTCTCCCCCCACTCTATCTTCTGCATATAAACCGGCATTTTCCTAGCTACCATCAGTTCTGGGAAGGGTCATTGGACTTGAAATGTTAACTCTGATTCCTTTTCACAGACACTGCCAGACCTTTTGCTTTTGTTTCTGATTTACAGCATGTACAGTTCTTTCGGTTTTTAATAATATCTGACACCTGATGTTCTGCGATATTTTTCCATTGGTATGCAGAAGCTTTGCACAAACGTTTCACAACCAGCTCCACCAGATTTCCCAGAGTTGGTGCTAGTTACAGAACCTGCCAAACTCTAAATCAGAACTGGAGAATTTCAAGTATTGTTGCAGTTTTAAAAGGATTATTGTCTCCAGGAGCCTGGGAATATTCCCTAAGGAATAATGATTCTGAACTGCACAATAGAGAACGGAACTGCTACTTGAGGAAACAGTGTTTTTAACACTCCCAAGATATCGTCTATGGAAGGCAGTAATGAAAAGTTTATGAAAGGCGGTAGCAGAATGGGCAAATGTGGTAGTGTACATTCAGTGAAATTGGTGATAGCTTGTTAACCAAGGTAATTCTACCTAGTTATTGCTAACCAACATTCTTTTATACTAAGTGGATAGACAAAGTGTACATGTCACAAAATGTTACATGTTGTCTATGATGGTACACAAAGCATTTTAGAAGATCTTACAAGATGATTAGGGGTTTAGATAGGGTTGACCATGAGAGCCTTTTTCCACGTATGGAGTCAACCATTATGAGGGGGCATAGCTTTAAATTAAGGGGTACGTATAGGACAGGGGTAGATTCTTTACTCAGCGAGTCGTGAGTTCATGGAATGCCCTGCCAGTAGCAGTGGTGGACTCTCCCTCTTTATGGGCATTTAAACGGGCATTAGATAGGCATATGGAGGATAGCGGGCTAGTGTAGGTTAGGTGGGCATGGATCGGCGCAACATCGAGGGCCAAAGGGCCTGTACTGCACTGTATTCTTCTATGTTCTATGTTCTATTTGCAGCCCTTATGAATTCATGTTCCAATGACAACATGTCAGTGGATTTCCCTCTTTGTTCCATACGTTAAACTTTATTCTCCTTTCAGCAGGAGAGGAAGAAACCATAATTTCAATGATCCTCAGCCCAATCCTCATTGTTATTACAATCCCATCTTCCCATCTATTCAGCCTTTCACATACAGTCAGTGTAGAACATTTGCCAAATGAAAAGCTTTCACATGAGAACATTGACAAACCATTCATATAGAATTCATATTTCATTTACATAGTAACTACAGTAGTTGCTGCTTACTTTGGGACCTTTTAATAACCAAACATATATTATTCTTTCCCATGAAACACATAACATAATACAATAATGTGTTTATTCTTTGTTGTTAGGAAAATATATTACTTTGCCCCAAAGGCCGAGGATTAATCAAGGTGATTGATTTTGGATCAAGCTGCTTTGAGAATCAAAAAGGTTTGTACAGATAAAATAATTTTCACTTTCTACATTTTCTGTTGAACTGTCAAAAGAAAACAATATATTTTCCCTGCCTCATAAGTGATATGGTTGGGGATTCTGGGCAGAGGGTCCACAGCATAGAGGAAAGTCATTTTGAGGTAGTTCCTGATGCCTACCTCTGAGGGAAGGTCATTGCCAAGGTTGGTTGGGAAGAGTTGCCTTCCTTTTGCACAGAGGAAGGCAGTTAACTAAAGGAAATGAGGTCCCATTTAGGTGCCATTTTGCAAAGATATCAGTATTTTCCCATTGTCTGCAAAATATGAAGACTGTTGTTTCAATTGAAGCTGTCTCTGTGTCTGTCAGAACCGAGTGCTGCTTGCATCAATACAGAAGCTGCTGGGATTTAAAAAACACTGGCAATCGCCAGTAATCCTGCAGAGTCTCTCCACCATCTTAATGGCCTTACTGGCTTTGGGTCTCTTTATCTGATTACTTTTCTGCTATCAACTGATGGTACTTCCATTGCTGATATGTCCCCATAATTGTATGCCTGTTTTAGTAGCATACACCAATCCTAGTGGGCAGCCCATCTGATAGGGCATCAACCCTATCATCCTTAATAAAACAACGAGTACTGAATTCACCTCTCATAACATTGTGCTGGTGAGAGCAATTTCAGCATGGACATGCCTGGAAAACTGACATTTAGCCAAAACAACATGTTAAGATTCAGCCCAGTATCTAACTACCCAACGTAACTTACAGTTTATTTAATGATAGCTATTAGCAAATCTATTTTAGACAAAAGTCTCTTCTTGTTAAGACTCACTCATGGTTGTTCCTTTGCTGCCATAAATCGACCCAGTCAAGGAATGCAGAATGACAGCAACTATCTACCCACAGATTCTGCACAGGATGCCTTGCAAACTGTTGCCAGGTGTTAAGATCACACATAAGTCTTGCCTGTCCCTTGTCTCTTTCCTTATTCTTCCAAGCACCAGGCCACCCTCAGTACTCAGAATTCCATGTCCTTGGTAAGATTTGGCATTACACCCTATTATTCTTACAAAATCTCTAGCTCAATGTTTGCTGTGGCCTGTAAAGAGGTACAATTGTTTGAACCTACAGGTGTGTAGCTTAATTGTGACTCATTTATTTTATTTTATTGTTAAAATCTACTTTGTTTGTACAACAGTTTATACATACATCCAGAGCAGATTCTACCGCTCCCCTGAAGTAATTCTTGGCTGCCAATACGGATTAGCAATTGACATGTGGAGCTTTGGCTGCATTTTAGCTGAGCTCTACACAGGCCACCCACTCTTTCCTGGGGAAAACGAAATTGAACAATTGGCTTGCATCATGGAGGTATGAAAAAAATCAGGTGTCCATCTTTTTTAATTGTATATTTATTTTTGGATTATCTCCTTATTGGATTTGTACTTTGATTTCTTAAGGTATTTGGGGTTCCACCCGCAGAAATCATTCAAACCTCACAAAGAAAACATTTGTTTTTTGGTAAGAGCTGGTATTGAAGAGTTTTATCATTAAATTCAAGCTCAATATGATGTAGAATAGTTCACAATTTTTTAAATTACTTAAATAATAATTCAGTTTTCACAACTTACTGGCATTTCAGTGATTGTGTAGAAATAATAGTAGGCTGTAGATAAGAAAAAGAAAATACATGTTGACAACAATTATTAAGAGTACAGAAAGAACACAAAATAAAGGTAACATAAACACTTAAGGAATAGGAAACATTATATTGAAATAACAGAAGGTAATAACAATATATTTGTTTAAAAATATCAAGTAGGAGTATTGAAAGAAATGGCACATTAAATAGTTAGCCAACTAACTTACAGAACATCAGTAACAGAACAAGGTAGTGGAAGATCATAATTAGAAGTGAGAAACCAGATCTAATAAGGACATCAGAAACATGCTACAGATAAGCATCAACAGATAAAATTGTGGGCTATTCTGTATTTAGAAAAGATATGGATAGAGCAAATGGTTGTGGGGTAAATGTCAATCAGAAAAATACTGGCTGTCGCAAGTAAGGTCATACAGGTACACAATCCTTTATCTGAAATTCTGAAATCTGCAAATCTCCGAAGTCTGAAATTTTTTCGTGGAGTATGGAGCGTCATTTTAGCATGTGAACAGATGACCCTACTCCACACCCACTTGAATCACCCCAGGCAGGATGGTCAAGCACTGGCAGGCATCAATTCTGTCTCAGTGCCCGGACTATTCACATGTGCGTCTGCTGTTAGGTAATTTTTGTTTTTAGTTTCACTGTGAAAATGTCATTTATTCTGAAATCCAAAAGATTCTGAATTCCAAAAAACAACTGGCCCCAAGGATTTCAGATAAAGCATTGTGTACCTGTGCTAACAAATAAAGGAGCAGTATCCATTTGGATTGAAATAAAAGTTAGGAAGAGATTGGTGACACTGCTAAAGATAAACTTTAAATTGCCAAATAGCAGCAGATGAAGAAGAGGAATGAGTAGGCCAACACAATTCTGATAATTGGGAATTTCAACTCCAGTCTATAGCACTTACCAAAATCTTTTAAAGATAATTATTTCAACTTCACCGAGGTCTGTTTCAAAGGTCAAAAGAACTGAGGATGCTGTGAATCAAAAACAAAAACAGAAGTTGCTGGAAAAGTGCAGCAAGTCAGAGTTGACGATTCAATCCTGCGATCCTTCCTCATAACTGAGAACTGTTATCAGTTCACACAAACGAAGCTGTATCAGAACACTATTCCAACGAGCCACCTCACACTGCAGCACAGACGAACTTTGGAAAACAGAGGAGAACCACCTATACAACGTATTCAAGATGAACGGATACCCAAAAAATACAGTCCGCAGATTCCACAAGAACAAACCACGGCAAGCAGACCAAACACAGCCAGAAACCCTAACCACCTTACCATATATCAAAGAAGTTTCAGAAGTGACAGCCAGACTACTGAGACCCCTCGGAATCCTAGTAGCACACAAAACCACCAACATTCTCAAACAAAAACTAACAAACTTAAAAGACCCAGTACAGCCCATGGACAAAACCAACGTCATCTATAAAATTCCATGCAAGGACTGCCACAAACACTATGTAGGACAAACAGGAATAAAGTTAGTCACCAGGATACACGAACACCAGCTAGCCACAAAAAGACACGACCCTCTCTCCTTTGTAGCCCTACACACGGATGAAAAAAAACCCACCATTTCAACTGGGACAACAAATCTATCCTGGGACAGGCTAAGCAAAGACATGCCAGAGAATTCCTAGAGGCCTAGCACTCCAACCACAACGCCATAAACAAACACATAGATTTAGATATCATCTGTCAACCCCTCAGAAAACCAACAGGAAATGACATCACCACAAACTCCAGGAACCCCATCCAGGACAAACATATAAATAGAAAGCAGGAGACAACAGCCTCGCTTCATTTGGAGGTCGCCACTGATGATGTTACCTAGCCAGGTAAAGAAACGTCTAGATATCAAATCTACAGCTCAGCGAGCAAACCTACACCCTAAACTGAACCAGTCACAATAAAAACAGAAAGTACTGAAAAAAACACAGCAGGTCTAGTAATATATGTCGAAAGACACAGAGTCAACATCGCGTTCAATGACTCTTCTGAAAATAGAGTCAGATTTGTCTTGAATTCTGTACATAGATGCTGCCACACCTGTTGAGGTTCTAATTTTATTCAAATTTTCCAGCATTTTGTTTTTCTAAAACATATTTTTGTTGAAAAATAGATTTTTAAATATTACAAGTTCAAAACAATACAATTCAAAACAATACAAAGAAAGAACACCAAAAACATTTAAACAACCCAAATCGCCCTCATGTAGAAATATATAAATATACATATGAAAATATATTTAAAAGCCAATTAACTACTTAACTAAATAAATGATAACTAACAACAAACTAATAAATAATAATAATAATAATACTGCTCAGCAAAACAAATCACTAACTCTCAAATATCGAGAGTGTTACATTTCACATATTCATACGTTCACAGTTCCCCCTCTCTGGATATTAGACTTGTAAAGCACAAATGTTACGGCTATATAAAAGCCCTTATTGGTGTGGCATCCAGGTATTCCAAAAAGGGCCGCCATGTCCTACAAAAATTCTCAGTTTTGTGGTGTACCGTACTTGTAGGAAAATTCAAGGGGATATGCTCCGTAACAATCTAGTGCCAACTCGACAGGCCCGGGAGATTTTCGGACACCCAATCTAACAAGATATTCTTTCTTGTGCAGAAAGTGAGGATGTTGAAAAGTCATTTCTTATGTGCATCTACAGGGAATACACTGGGCAGGCCAAGAAGAAGAGAGATCGGATCCTTCTCCACTCTTACACCCAAAATCCCCTACATTGCACCTGCCACAGCACTCCAGTACGTTTGAAACCTACCACAAGACCAGAAACAATGGGTAAGAGTGTCCATACCAACTTTACACTTGGGACATGTTGAAGATACTCTGGTTTAAATTTTGACAAACAATCCAGAGCCAAATGGACCCTGTGGAGAAACTTCAACTGTAAAGCATAGGTCCTATTGCAAATGGATGTCTTTCTTGCATTTCCCAAATATCTTCTCATGCCTCTGAGGAGACCTGAATGCTTAGCTCTCTCTCCCACACCCTGCAAAGTGGATCAAACTCATCTGAGGGGCCACCCCCCTAACTGATGATATGAAGTGCTGACAGAAAGTGTACTCTTAACACTGAGCACCCACCTCTATGTCAGATTTGTAGGGATCAGTCAAAACTGTAGTCTTTTTTTGAATAAAATCCCTACCTTGAAAAACACAAAAGAGGTCCCCATTAGATAGCTTGTATTTCCACGCTAACTGATCAAAAGACATCATTGTGTCTCCCTCCAATAAATCGCCCATGCAAGACATACCCCTAGTTGCCCAATGTTTGAATCCTGAATCCATCATCCCTGGTTGAAAACCCGGCATACTCACCATAGGTGTAAGAAAAGATGTTTACCAATATTGTCTTTCCTCTGCCGAATTGCCCTCCATGCTTTACCAGTATTGATAATTATTGGGTTATGGCAATATTCTTTCACTGTCCTCATGTTGTCCAAAAACAGCAAACTAGTGAAGGAGCACTTTGCCTGAGAGGTTTCAATATCAAACCATACTGAAAAAAGGATCCCGACAAGCCCAATCACTCACGCAAGATAAAAGCGAGCTTAGTTGATAGTTTTTAATGTACGAGAGATCCACTTCCCCCAGTCCATGAGGTCATGTCAGTTTAGTTAATTTAATAAGGGGCCGCGTACGAAGCCAAATAAAAGAGCTGAACCAGCCGTTCAGTCTCCTGAACGTTTACTTGCCGAAAATTAGGGAGAGCATCCAAATAGGGTATAACAAACTGGGGAGAGTATTCATGTTAATAAGAGCTATCTGACCTAATCATGAGACCGGGAGCACATCCCATCATTGAAAGTGTTGCGTGATTTTGTCGAATAATTGAACAAAATTAGCTTTAAACAACTGATCAAGAACAGGAGTGATAAATATGCCCAAATACATAATACCCCGCTCATCCCCCCGTGACCACTAAAATGGGAATTGAGGTTCGCTTTCAAGATCTAGCAACCTTATAAGACAACCCATAGGCATAGCCTCTGATTTTGCAAAATTAATTTTGTACCCCAAAAAGGTGCCAAATGAGCTGAAACTGCTGCATTTGACAAAGAAAAATTAGGACATCGTCCACATACAATGAAATCTTACATAATTTTAATCCCACTTCTGAAGCCGGTATATTGGGATCCCTACGAATGCCCTCCCCCAACAGTTTAGTCACCAGTGTAAAAAGCAATAGTGAAAGGGGACAGCCCTGTCAGCTGTTGCTAAAAATGCAAACATTGCTTGATTGTACCTCTATTGGTGATGACCACAGGGAGAGGGTCACTGTAGAGAATCTTTACCCATCTTATAAAGGCTTCGCCCAAGCCTAACTGCTCTAGAGTATAAAAAAGGTATGGCCACTCAACTCTGTCAAATGCCTTCTCTGCATCTAGAGAAATCACCAAACCTGTATTGGCTGTGGTTGACACACTTGAATTACATAAAGCAGCCTCCTAACATTATTGGAGGATCTGCGGCCCTTTATGAAGCCCGTCTGGTCCTCTTTAATAATAGAAAGTTACAGTTTCCAGCCTTAACGCAAGAGTCTTAGAGAAGATTTTAAAGTCAACATTTAAGAATGAAATGGGCCTGTAAGAAGCACAGTCCTCTGGGGCCTTCCCTTTTCTAAGAACAAGCAAGATATTGGCCTCTCTTAGAGATGGCGGGAGACAATCATGACTGTACGAGTCATTGAACATGTTGAGCATCGAGCCTGACAATATGCTTATAAATTCCTTATAGAATTCACTGAGACGTCCATCAGGACTGGGTGCCTTTCCACACTGAAGCTGCTTCACAGCCTCCTGCATCTCTTGCTCTGATAAGGGAGCTTTGAGAAAAGACTCTTGTGCGGGGATCACGCCCGGGAGCTGCAGTTGCTTGAAAAATGTCTCCATTTTGGCCCTCCCCTCCTCACAACCCTCAGATTGATATAATTCAGAGTAAAATCTCTGGAATGCTGCATTAATCTTTTTGGAATAACATGTTAGGTTCACAGACCCTTCCCTAATCGACGTAATGGCTAGAGGAGCACTCCTTTTCCAAGTGAGATACGCTAGGTATTTGCCTGGTTTGTCACCATGCTCATATAATCTTTGTTTTGTGAAAGTAAACTCCTTCTTTGTTGTCTGTGTGAACATGGAATTTAGACCACAGCGTCATAATCCTCTGCAGCTTGACCAATGAGGGCCTGTCAAAGTAAGCCTTCTCGGCTGCCTTCAACCCTGCTTCGTGAAGACGTTGCTGCTCACCCTTCTGCCACTTCCTACTAGCAGAGTAGGAAATAACTAGCCTCCTGCCATAGGCTTTGGCAGTTTCCCAACGGATGGACGGGCTACTAACCGAGTCTGAATTAATGTCTAGCAACGCCCTAAATTCCTGACAGAAGTACTCCACAAACTTATTATCCTCAAGGATAAAGTGATCCATTCACCAATGCCTCAGGCCCACTATAGCGTCCTTAATCTTAACCAACAGGTACACTGGATCATGATCGGAGATGGTAATATTACCAATTGTACAAGATGGCACCAAGTCCAGGGTTGCCACAAGTGTCGAAAAAAAATCAATCCTGGTGTGACACCCGTGTGGATTGGAAAAACATCTGTAGGGTGGAGATGCCTCCAGATGTCCACCAACCCTAACTCCACACAAATCCACTAATTGTTTAGTTTGTACAGAGGGTATCGGGAGGGTATGGTAGGCAACCTGCCTACCATAGGATCCATAAGACAATTAAAATCTCCCCCTATAATCATATGCCGTGACTCAAGGCTGATCAATTTAGAGAACGCATCTACCAGAAATTTGAGGGGATGGGCCGAAGGGCAATAAACATTTAAAACACCATATTCTTCCCCGTTTATCAGGGCTTTGAGGATTACAAACCTCCTGTGTGTGTCTTTAACACACTCTAGTAACTTAAATGGGAGATTCCTCTTTACCAATATAGCTACTCCCCTACTTCTGGTATTAAAAGATGCAAAGTAAACCTGATCAAAGCCATCTGCTATAATTTCAAATGGTCCCTATCATTCAAGTGTGTCTCCTGTAATAAAGCAGTATCCTCCTTTTTCTTTTTAAGACTTGAAAGTACCTTTTTTTCACTTAATTGGTGTGTGACTCCCCTTGATGTTCTAGGTACACCATTTAATCAAGTCATTAGACATAACCTTCTGCAGTAACATTTAGATTCAAGAGAGGAGGAACTCAAATGGCAAATCGCCGAGCCTTAGTATCACAAGATCCATCGATCATTAAAGCTACAGAAACTAAAACCAATACATTTCACAAACCTATAAAGCTATCAAAGACCATATCAAGCAAAAACCAAAACATAAACCAACATATAAAGTACCAATGGCACTGAATAGGGGAACTCACCCCCTGCCCAAAGAGAGCATCTACACATCCCCAAACCCAACTTACCATCCCGCTGCCAATACTGCACCAGGGCATTTAAATACCTGAACCAGGCATAAACAGCCCTTAAGTAGGCATCTAGCCATCCCAACCATTTTCTCTCCTCCTAGCTAGAGCCGCACCACAAACACAAGCAGAAAAGAAAGAAAATACACCACAAAATAACAATGTGAACAAAGAAATTTTGAAAAACAAGGTAAGTATCCCACCCACTCTTTGGTATTACTTAAATTAAAAATTGAAAGTACAAATCGAAACCACTCCTGAGCATAGTTTAAACCAGATTATTACCAATTTAAAAAAAGGAAAATGAAGCCCCGACCGGACTTCCTCTTTTTTTTAAAGAAAAGTAAAGACATACACAAACGACACTATTTTTGTATAAACTAAATTGTTTAGATTAAGTTAATTTGTCCACAAGGTCTCTTGCCTTCTCCGACATGTCAAAGAGATATACAGATCAATCTAAGGAAATCTGAAGTATAGCCGGATACCTCAGAGAGTACTGGATCCCGTGCTCCCTCAGTCTTTTCTTTTGATATTGTCACAGGAATTGCTTTTCCAGATCACCGCCGCTGAGAAGTTCTATGAGAAAATGATCTTAAAGCCCTTGTAAACTAGGGCCTTCAGATCCTTCCCCTGGATTCTGGAAGTTTCCATGATTCTCTCTTTATTTCTATAGTGACGAGGGTGCTGGTCCAGACCTGACCTCCATGCCGTGACCTGGTGAGCTCTCTCAATCTTCAAGCTTCTTATTCCAGCCTCCAAGTTAAGGAATTTTGGCGGTCAGTCCTCAATAAATTCCAACAGCCGCTCACCTTCTTTACCCTCCAACAGACTGACTACCCGAATATTTTTTATCCTGCCCCTGTTCTCAAGGTCATCAACTTGGTCAAGCAAATAACGGACCTGCATCTCCAGGGCCTGGATCTTATCCTTGGAGGAACCAGTATCAGCTTCCAACACTGTGACTCTGTGTTCTAACCTCATCCGTCCTTTTCTCCAGGTCTCCCAGCTGCTGTTCATGCTTCTGCAGCATGGTAGAGATTGGGGCCAGCTTCTCCTCGATCTGCTTGCCCAACATCTTGCGAGATTTTGTGAGCTCCTTTACCAGGACCTGGTAGGAAATCGAGTTGGACATACCTGTTCCCTTCTTCAGCATTCCTGGACAGTGAAAACTAAAGTAAGTTGCTGTCTGACAGTTTCCTGGAACTCCACGACTTTTCCAGAGTTCCAGGATATTGCAGTGGTCCGAGTAGGGCGGGTTAGGACTTTGTCGCGCTTGTGGTACGATGTGGAACTCTGCAATGCAATCTTCCTAGATCACAGAAAACCTTGGATCCCATCAGCATTCTGTTTTTATTTGAACCAGATGTTGTACCTCACTTGTTGAAAGACAACTCTCTGTAATGAACTGAAGTGTCATTCACAATTACACTTTAGGTTTTCAAACTGGGACTTGAACCCACAACTCACTAATTCAGAGGCAGTTTTTTCTTACAAATTTATTTAACCTATTTATTGTGACTTGTTCAGTATGTACTGATTTAAAAGTTCTGATTTCATACAAATTGTAGTCTTCAATGAGCTTAATTCAGTTATAGAGTCATAGAGTCATAGAGATGTACAGCATGGAAACAGACCCTTCGGTCCATGCCGACCAGATATCCCAACCCAATCTAGTCCCACCTGCCAGCACCCGGCCAAACCCTCCTTAATCATATACCCATCCAAATGCCTCTTAAATGTCGCCATTGTACCAGCCTCCACCACATCCTCTGGCAGCTCATTCCATACACTACCACCCTCTACGTGAAAAAGTTGCACCTTAGGTCTCTTTTATATCTTTCCCCTCTCACCCTAAGCCTATGCCCTCTAGTTCTGGACTCCCCAACCTCAGGGAAAAGACTTTGCCTATTTACCCTATCCATACCCCTCATAATTTTGTAAACCTCTATAAGGTCACCCCTCAGCCTTTGACACTCCAGGGAAAACACCCCAGCCTGTTCAGCCTCTCCCTGTAGATCAGATCCTCCAACCCTGGCAACATCCTTGTAAATCTTTTCTGAACCCTTTCAAAATTCACAACACATTTCCACTAGGAAGGAGACCAGAATTGCACGCAATATTCCAACAGTGACCTAACCAATGTTCTGTACAGCCGCAACATGACCTCCTAACACCTGTACTCAATACTCTGACCAATAAAGGAAAGCATACCAAACGCCTTCTTCATGATCCTATCTATTTGCGACTCCACTTTCAAGGAGCTATGAACCTGCACTCTAAGGCCACTTTGTTCAGCAATACTCCCTAGGACCTTACATTAAGTGTATAAGTCCTGCTAAGATTTGCTTTCCCAAAATGCAGCACCTCGCCTTTATCTGAATTAAACTCCATCTGCCACTTCTCAGCCCATTGGCCCATCTGGTCTAGATCCTGTTGTAATCTGAAGTAACAGGAAAGCATGCCAAACACCTTATACACTATCCTATCTACCTGCGACTCCACTTTCAAGGAGCTATGAACCTGTACTCCAAGGTCTCTTTGTTCAGCAACACTCCCTAGGTCCTTACATTAAGTGTATAAGTCCTGCTAAGATTTGCTTTCCCAAAATGTAGCACCTCGCATTTATCTGAATTAAACTCCATCTGCCACTTCTCAGCCCATAGGCCCATCTGGTCAAGATCCTGTTGTAATCTGAGGTAACCCTCTTCGCTGTCCACTACACCTCCAATTTTGGTGTCATCTGTAAACTTACTAACTGTACCTCTTATGCTCGCATCCAAATCATTTATTTAAATGACAAAAAGTAGAGGACCCAGCACCGTTCCTTGTGGCACTCCACTGGTCACAGGCCTCCAGTCTGAAAAACAACCCTCCACTACCACCCTCTGTCTTCTACCTTTGAGCCAGTTCTGTATCCAAATGGCTAGTTCTCCCTGTATTCCGTGAGACCTAACCTTGCTAATCAGTCTCCCATGGGGAACCTTGTTGAACGCCTTACTGAAGTCCATATAGATCACATCTACTGCTCTGCCCTCATCAACCTTCTTTGTTACCTCTTCAAAAAACTCAATCAAGTTTGTGAGACATGATTTCCCATGCATAAAGCCATGTTAACTATCCCTAATCAGTCCTTGCCTTTCCAAATATATGTTCATCCTATCCCTCAGGATTCCCTTCAACAACTTGCCCACCACTGAGGTCAGGCTCACTGGTCTATAGTTCCCTGGCTTGTCTTTACCACCCTTCTTAAACAGTGGCACCACGTTTGTCACCTCCAGTCTTCCGGCAACTCACCTGTACTGTTGTTGATACAAATACCTCAGCAAGAGGCCCAACAATCACTTCTCTAGCTTCCCACAGAGTTCTCGGATACACCTGATCAGGTCCTAGGGATTTATCCACCTTTAACCGTTTCAAGACATCCAGCACTTCCTCCTCTGTAATCTGGACATTTTGCTAGGTGTCACCATCTATTTCCCTACGGTCTATATCTTCCATATCCTTTTCCACAGTAAATACTGATGCAAAATATTCATTTAGTAGCTCCCCCATTTTCTGTGGCTCCACACAAAGGCTGCCTTGCTGATCTTTGAGGGGTCCTATTCTCTCCCTAGTTACGCTTTTGTCTTTAATATATTTGTAAAAACCCTTTGAATTCTCCATAATTCTATTTGCCAAAGCTATCTCATGTTTTGCCCTCCTGATTTCACTCTGAAGTATACTCCTACTTCCTTTATACTCTTCTAAGGATTCACATGATCTATCCTGTCTATACCTGACATATGCTTCCTTCTTTTTCTTAACCAAACTCTCAATTTTTTTAGTCATCCAGCATTCCCTATACCTACCAGCCTTCCCTTTCATCCTGACAGAATATACTTTATCTGGATTCTTGTTATCTCATTTCTGAAGGCTTCCCATTTTCCAACCGTCCCTTTACCTGCGAACATCTGCCTCCAATCAGCTTTCGAAAGTTCTTGACTAATACCGTCAAAATTGGCCTTTCTCCAATTTAGAATTTCAACTTTTAGATCTGGTCTATCCTTTTCCATCACTATTTTAAAACGAATAGAATTATGGTCCCTGGCCCCAAAGTGGTCCCCCACTGACACCTCAGTCACCTGCCCTTCCTTATTTCTCAAGAGTAGGTCAAGTTTTGTACCTTCTCTAGTAGGTACATCCACATACTGAATCATAAAATTGTCTTGTACACACTTAAGAAATTCCTCTCCATCTAAACCTTTAACACTATGGCAGTCCCAGTCGATCCCCTACCATAACTACCATATTATTCTTACAAATAGCTGAGATTTCCTTGCAAGTTTGTTTCTCAATTTCCCTCTGACTATTGGGGGGTCTATAATACAATCCCAATAAGGTGATCATCTTATTTCTTATTTCTCAGTTCCACCCAAATAATTTCTCTGGATGTATTTCCGGGAATATCCTCCCTCAGCAGAGCTGTAATGCTATCCCTTATCAAAGATGCCACTCCCCCTCCTCTCTTGCCTCCCTTTCTATCCTTCCTGTACAATTTGTATCCTGGAACATTAAGCTGACCATCCCTGAGCCATGTTTCTATAATTGCTATAATACCCCAGTCCCATGTTCCTAACTATGCCCTGAGTTCATCTGCCTTCCCTGTTAGGCCCCTTGCATTGAAATAAATGCAGTTTAATTTATTAGTCTTACCTTGTCCCTGCCTGCCCTGACTGTTTGACTCACGTCTGTTCTCAGCTGTACCCATCTCAGATTGATCTCTTTCCTCACTATCTCCCTGGTCCCACCCCCCACCTTACCAGTTTAAATCCTCCCAAGCAGTTCTAGCAAATTTCCCTCCAGTCCCCTTCCAATTTAGGTGCAATCTGTCCTTCTGGTACAGGTCACTTCTACCCCAAAAAAGATTCCAATGATCCAAAAAATGTGAATCCTTCTCCCATACACCAGCTCCTCAGTCATGCATTCATCTCTATTCTCCTATTCCTGCCCTCACTAGTTCGTAGCACTGGGAGTAATCCAGATATTACTACCCTTGAGGACCTCCTTTTTAAATTTCTGCCTAACTCTCTGTAATCTCCCTTCAGAATCTCAACCTCTTCCCTTCCTATGTCGTTGGTTCCAATGTGGACAATGACCTCCTGCTGGCCTCTCTCCCCCGTGAGAACATTCTGCACCCTCTCTGAGACATCCTTGATCCTGGCGCCAGGGAAACAAGACACCATTCTGCTTTTTCTCTGCTGGCCACAGAAACGTCTGTCTATACCTCTGACTACAGAATCCCCTAACACAATTGATCTCTTGGAAGCCTATGTACCCCTCATTGCATTAGAGCCAGTCTCAATACCAGAAACTTGGCTGTTCATGCTACGTTCCCCTGAGAATCCATCACCCCCTACATTTTCCAAAACAGCATACCTGTTTGAAATGGGTATCTCCACAAAAGACTTCTGCACTAGCTGCCTACCTCTCTTACCCTTCCCTGAGTTAACCCATCTATGTGACTGTATCTGAGACTTCCCCCCTTCCTATAACTGCCATCCATCACATACTGTTGCTGTTGCAAATTCCTCATTGCTTCTATCTGTCTCTCCAACCGATCCACTTGATCTCATAAGATTCGCATCCAACAGCATTTATGGCAGATAAAATCCACAGTAACCCTTAAACTCTCTTTAAAATCCCATTTCTGACAAGAAATACATATCACTGCAAAGACCATTTTTGCTCCTTCACAATCTACAGACCCAGAAAATAACACTGTCTTATTCCTCTACAAACACTGCTCCAGGTTAAATTAATAGCTATGGCCTATATTTTAAGTTTAATCAAGAGACTTATCTCCAAAAACGCATAATCAAGAAAAAAACCCACTGTACTCACTAATACATGCTTTCTCTTGGACAGACTTAAAACAACAATCAACTTATCTGATTCTGTGCTGTGAACTTCGCCCAACAGTTCCTCTAAGATTAGTTGTGAATTTCACTGTTTGTTCATTTTCCCAGATGCACTCCGATGTCTAGCGATACTCGAGTTCAAACAGCAAAGGCGGTAACTGTGCAGGTTCTCTCTCTCTCTCCTGCACTGACCTCACCATGTGCTTCCTTTGTCTGCTCTTCTCCCTTTTAAAACTGCTGTTGAGTTGGTTCAAGCTGTCTAAACTTTCTGCTTTTGAACTATCTCAAGAACTAACTAACCCATGCAAATAGATTACTTTAAGCTCTTCAAAGTATAGATGACAGTCATTTGTAATATGACACAATCATTGATGCCAGTCAGAAGGTGGAAAGTTTCAGCACTTTGGGTTATTTCATTGCATTTTAAAATTTTTGCATGTTCCAATTTTAAATATATACCATTATTAGGAAAAATAGTGAAACCAAGAATAAAAGTAGATGCTGATGAATAATTTTAAATCAGTTTAGTCCATTAGCATTGGCAGCCCATTTCTTGCTGGTCAATTTTCTTTTCCAAGTTGAAGAGGTTGAAAGAACATGAAGTCAGAGTTCAGCAGCTGTAATTATTTTGCATACTGCCTGGGCTCTTTCAGTGAAACTGGTTCATTTCTGAAACAAACCCTTCTCTTTGACAATGTTGTCTCAGATCTTTCTGGGAGTTCAAATATGCTGGAATCCCCTATAGGTGGTTCTTACACCGTCTCAGAAGTTTTAAATGCCACACCTTCAAAGACCCATTATGCTGTTAGACAGGTTAATTGAATTATAGATAAAATACAAAAACATTTTTACTAGCCTGGACTGCACAAGTATGTAGGTGAATTTTTGCCATACATGGTAAATGCCTGTCAGGCAATTGGGAAACCATAGGCAGTAATAAAACCCATGCCTTTAATACCTATTCCTGCATTTGAGGAACTTTTCACAAGAATCTTAATTGATTGCGTAGGATCCCTACTTAAAACAGAAAGTGGGAATCGGTATTTGTGAACAATAATGGATATGTCCCACTGGTTTCCAGAGGTCATTCTATTATGCAATATCACAACCAAAAGATTATAAAGGAGTTACTCAAATTTTTCACTAGATATTGACCACCCACAGATATACAATCATATCAAGGATCAAACTATACATTAAAATTATTCAAGAAAGCTATGGACAGCTTAGGAATAAAACAATTCAAATATACTGCATACCATACAGAATCACAGGGGGTGCGAGAAAGGTGGCATCAGACATTAAAGACCATGTTGAGGTCTTATACTCAAGGCTACTCAGAGGATTGGGATAAAGGAATTCCATTTGTATTTTTTGCCATCAGAGATGCACTAACTGAATCGACCAAATCAGCCCTTTGAACTAGCTTTTGGGCATAAAGTGAGAGGGTCATTAAAATTGATTAGGGAGACATTAGTAAGTCATAATTCGGAGACCACATATTTGGACTATGTGTCCTACTTTAGGGAATGATTAAATAGAGTGGGGGAGTTGGCTAGACAGCATTTAAAAGTATTCTGGATTAGTGGTGCTGAAAGAGCACAGCATCTGCAGTTATTGTTTTTACCTCAGCATTTAAAAGTATCACAGCAGACAATGAAACGGGAAGCAGACAAGAAATCAAAATTTCTCAATTTTGCTATTGAAGATAAAGTATTACTTCCAGTGATAGGTAAACCTTTAAAAGCAAGGTTTAGTGGACCTTATCAAGTTGAAAGGAGTTTGAATGAGGTGAACTATTGCATAAGGACTCCAGACAGAAAGGAATCTCACAGACAATGTCATGTAAATCTGTTCATAAGATATTTTGACATGGAAGGAAAGCCAAAGGAGACTGTTTTATTGGTTACAACACAAAGTAAAGAACCAAGTTCAGAGGATTCTGAATTGGACACTACTCAAATTAAATTGGACAATGTGGAAAATGTCAAAAATTGCGATAAATTATTGAGTTACCTTCCAGAGGAAAATCGAAATGACCTGAGAGAATTATTGATATCGCATGTGGAGATAGGTGGAAATAAACTGTGAGGTACAAACTTAATAATGCATGATGCAGGTATAGGAAATGCTATTCCAATTAAGCAACATCCTTATAGGCATAAGCCTCTAAATTTGGCACAGGTTCAAAAGGAGATTGAACGCAAGCTCCAAGATGACATAATCAAAGCGAGTTACAGTGACTGGAGCTCACCCATAGTAAAGATGCCAAAACCAGATGGTACCCAATGGTTATGTGTGGACTATCTCAAAGTCAATGCAGGCGTAAAGTCTGATTCGTATCCAATTCTACATTTGAAAGACTGTATTGAACAGGTGGGCCAAGCAGAGGGTATTGACCTTTGTCCAAAAGAGCACAGACAATTTTGGCTTTCATAACATCGAATGGACTGTATCAACTTAAAGTGATATCATTTGGTATGAAAAGTGTGCCAGTTTCATTTCAGAGACTAACAAATAAGGTCATTTCCTCATCACCCAATTGTGTAGTTTGTATTGATAAGCTGGTGATGTTTAGTCACATGTGGAAGAAACATTTGCAACATTTATCGGAATTGGTCATTCAGCTTCAAGAGGCAGGCTTGGTGATAAACCTGGCTAACAGTGAATTTGCCAAAGCCCAAATCATTATCCTGGGCCATGTTATTGAACACAGACAAATGGCCCCATGGGATGCAAAAATAAGGGTAACTGTGGAGTTTCCCATACCAGCAACAAAAACAGCAGTGCTATGATTCCTGGGATTGGGTGGATTTCATTGGAACTTCATACCAAATTTTAGCTGTGTGGCTGCTCCATTCACTTAATTACTAAAGAAAGACAAGAAGTTTCACAGGACAGCAAACTGTCAGAAGGCATTTGACAGCCTGAAAGCTGTGTTAATCACTGCCCCAGTATTAGTCACACCTAATTACACAAAGCCACTCAAGGAGCTATCGATGCAAGTGATGTGGGTGTCAGTGCTGTGCTCTTACGGGGGGAAGACAATGAATAATATTTCTACCAGAAGGTGAACATTCATCAGCGGAAACATTCGACAGTTGAAAAGGAGACTTTGAGCTTGGTGTTGGCGTGACAGCATTTCAATGTTTATGTTATCAGTAGTGTATCTGAGACAGTCATATACACTGATCATAACCTATTGAAGTTTGTTGAGAAATTTAAGGACAAAAATTCCAAACTGTTTAGATAGAGCTTGTTGTTACAGCCATTCATTTTGAAAATTGTGTATGAGGCAGAATGAGAAAACGTGATTGCCAATGCATTACTGAGACTTGGATGAGAAATTGAGGTGTTCAGTGGCAGGAATATATGGACTGAAACAGAATCTAGTAGTGCATGTTTGCATGTTTATAGTCAATATAATGAAAATGTGTTGTAGGGTATTAACAGTGTAAGATTCAGTGGTTTTAAAGTGAAGCCATCTTTGGATATTGATGGTTCATTCTTTTTTAAGGGGGTACGTGTGACAGTGCTGCTCCTTTAACAAGGTTATTCTGTCCTTGGTTTTTGCAATAGGAGTCATAAAGACAGAGGTTCCGATATGTCTGGAAGGCTTTTACGTATTTGTTAAAACACTTATACAATGAAAAGGGAGTGGCAAGTTCTCCCAGTCCAGGATTTTTTCTGGTTTGGTTTGGTTTGATTTCAGCAAGCAGTCTGTTTGACGCTGTCAGTCAAAGAAACGCTGCTAGGGAAAAATGTTTCCTGATTCAACAGAGGTTTTCTGGCTGTCTATTTCTGCAATCTCTCTCTGTAAGAACTTGTGTTGAATTTACCTTTTTGCCAACGGGTGTAAATGGGATATTGCAGGAAATTGGAACAGCTCTTTGTTAAGTTGCTTTTTCATGTCGGTTGAGTTTCAAATTGTTATATTATTCTAAATTTGGTTCTCTTTTGTTTGTGTTTCATTCAGTAGTCTGTAAATAAATTTGGTTTTGTTTAAAACTGAGTGGTTGAGCCAGCAGTATCATTCCTGGAATATCCACCTTACAATTACTTAAAACAAGAAAAGTTAGGGTCTGGGCTACCTTCAAGAAATGCTTTAAGGAGGTCTGCTCTGGTCCATAACGTAAGGATTGACTTCATGGTAAAGGAGCCTCGAGGTGACAGTGATCTCAATAGGATAGAATTTCCTGTTCAGTTTGAAAGGGAGAAGTACGTGAATCACATAAAGTTAGTAAATGGGTACAGCATGTGATTAGGAAGACAAATGGAATGTTGATATTTATTGTAAGGCAAACTAAATATTAATGTAGAAAATTGTCTTGCTACCATTGTACAAGTCAGTGGTGAGATCACATCTGGAACACTGTGCACAGTTTTGATTTTTTTTTATTTGAGAAAGAGATATAATTGTTTTAAAGCAGTTCAGAGAGGGCTCACCCAACTCAAATATGAAGGAAGGTTGAATAAATTAATCCTATTCTGGATTAGTGGTGCTGGAAGAGGACGGCAGTTCAGGCAGCATCCAAGTAGCTTTCGAAGCTCCTTGGATGCTGCCTGAACTGTTGTGCTCTTCCAGCACCACTAATCCAGAATCTGGTTTCCAGCATCTGCAGTCATTGTTTTTACCTCCTAAATTAATCCTATGTCTATTGGAGTTTAGAGGTTTGAGAGATGACCTTATTGAAATATAAAGCTCTTATGAAGACTGAGTGGGTTGGGTACTTCAACAGGAATTACACATTTTTCACAAAAGAACAAATCTATGAATAGCAGATAAATTCTCTTCAACATGCATTGTTTTATCTTGATGAATATGATCAACTATTGGACAGATGAACAAGAGAGGTACAAGAAATGTGGAAGTTGAAGGACACATGACTCCTGCAGGTTGGACTTTACATTCAACATAGGTTCTCTCATGCTTCTGAATCATGCATATCTGTTATTCATAAATATTGACCAATTTGCTTGGCATTCCATCTTGTGAAATTTGCATAGATATAGTGTTGCTCAACTATTCATCTCTCAGCTTTTGGTCCTCTATCAGACATCTTGTAGTGGCTAGCACTTGAAGAAGAACCAGATCCCTTATCCTCAGCTTCTGCAGTCACAGTCTCAATTGCCTCAGGAAGGAAAACCATGATGAACATTTTTCACTCAGTTCTGCTTATTAAGGAGCACAATGGAGAGGTCTGGCACACTGGGGCACCATATGTGGAAAACTTTCAAAAATACTTGGTCAGGACAGTTGACTACTTAGATATGTTTTTATTTAGGTATGTAAAAACGTTTGACTGTAGTAAGAATAGGAGACATGTAATTTAGGAGTGTGTTTATAAAGTAATGTATGGATGAAGATAAGAACAGAACTATTAACAATGTGACCATGTGTTGGATCAGAAGACATTCCATATCAGCTTGCTAAAAAAATGTCTCTTGCAAGGGCCAATTTATTGCATTCTGCATCCTCCTTTTCATTCTCAATAACTAAGTACTAGGCTCTTGACCTCTGCGTTCTTCATAATAACTTAATCCCAAAGGAAAAGCCTTGGTAACTGGGATAACTAGTTCCAGGAGAAAAGCTGCTGAATCAACAGTAGAAAACATAAAGACAAAAGCTAATCCTGCAGTTCAGAGGGTCGAAATGGTGAATGAGAAAATGAACTATTCTCCCAGGAGTCCTCAGGAAAGATAAGGTGCCATTTTTTCCCATTGACACAACTTCTGATGGGAAATGACTGTTGTTATTTCTGATGGTGGGTACGTGCTGCTCGAGCAAATAAAGAGCAGAACTTTCAGGCTGATGACGCAGTTTGCTCAATTGCTGGTTCAGCACATAACAAATATGCATAAAGAGCTCAAATCCGGCTGGCTTTCTGCAACAGGAGCAAACTTCTAGTCTTCCTCCCTTCCCAGCAACATCAGTGAGGGAATACTCAATTTAAAAGAGTAGAGAAAATGAGAGTATATTTTCTCTGTTATGGTGACCTCCAGATAACATTGTAACAGAAGGTGGAGTTTATGATAGTCTGCAATTTTGGAAAATAAGCTATTGGTGAATTTTCTGCTGTGCTGTAAAATTTCTTCAACTTTTAAAGAATCTTTTACAGAAGTATTTTTTAATATACATCATTATTACAATGCACTTGTGTCTTTTCTACCTGAATAATAACTTCGGGTTCAACTTGATAGTTGGTTTTCTATTTCTAAGAATTCATATACTGCAACTTATTACAACGTAAGGCTACAAAGACTACAGGGTTATTTGTGGCTGCTCTTAAACAATGCTCTCTTAATTTATGATTCCTTTTTAAATTTCAAACATATTGTTTTAGTTGACAATTATTTTTCTGTTGAAGATTCTAAAGGATTTCCTAAAAGTGTAACAAACAGTAAAGGAAAGAAGAGGCGCCCAAATTCCAAGGAGCTTGCCAGTGTACTAAAAACAAATGATAACCTCTTCCTAGACTTCCTGAAAGGATGTCTCATGTGAGTTTAGCATTTTAACATGCATGTAGCAATAATCTTGTGTTAATGATGTCTATCATCTGTTCAATGAATTTACTAATATAAGCTCATACAGTGGAACTTGACTCATCATGAAACTAGGTAAAAACAATGACTGCAGATGCTGGAAACCAGATTCTGGATTAGTGGTGCTGGAAGAGCACAGCAGTTCAGGCAGCATCCAAGGAGCTTCGAAATCGACGTTTCGGGCAAAAGCCCTTCATCAGGTATTCCTGATGAAGGACTTTTGCCCGAAACGTCGATTTCGAAGCTCCTTGGATGCTGCCTGAACTGCTGTGCTCTTCCAGCACCACTAATCCAGAATCATCATGAAACTGTTAGCGTGGATGAAATGATATCAGTCCGAGCCCAGAGTGCGGTCCAACAATCGGTAACGTTTATTGATACAGTAACACCGGCGGAGACCAACCGAGGTTCGAATCTCGGCTGTTCTGCTGTTCCCGCATGCCGCTACACATTATATACCTTTCTTTGTCAGGATGTGAGGATTTTGAGTATGAATGGGATGATAGTTCCCCATCATCGCTGGAGTAGGTGCAAATGGTGCATTTCCTGCCCTCCCAGGAGAGTTGCAGTGTACACACAATAGGGTGCGAATTGGATTATGGAAACGGGTCCGGGTACTATCTGCTTGTCTCTCTCTGTGAGGGCTGGAGGCTAGCACCCCCCTTTGCTCCCTTGGGGTGCTGGTGTGTATTAGTCTGTTCGTTCCTGTCTGGTGGATGCCTGTCCTTTGTGTCAGGATGGTTCTGTATTGATGAATATGAGTGTGTTTCAGTCAGTCTCTTGATTTGATTAGGAGATGGGTTTCCATATTAATTAGCTCCGGAGTTTCGGTCTATGAGTCATGGTTAGTGTCTGGCCTAGTGTGGATTTGATCTGTCCTCTGGCTCCCATCTCCCGGTCATGTGGGCGTACCGGCAGCTGCTGAGTTCTGTGGGTTTAAGCTGCAGCTGCCGTTTAAAACACAAAATGAATTCCTATAGTTTTACCGATGTAGGCATAGTCCCGTGGCAAATGCGGGGTGGCTCTGATGCCCGCTTGCAGTCCCCCCTTTCGACAAGGGGTTGGACATGTCCATACCCCCGATGCCAATATCTTGAAAGTCGGTTCCTCGCCCGGTACATTCCGCTGGCCTTCATGCTGCAGTCATGGGGCCTTTGGATAGTCCCGGGAGATGGTTACATTAACTCGAGCCCTGTGAGCTCGTGGTGCCTGATTGCATACCAGGAGTCTATGGCGTGGAGCATGGTCTTTCTGGCCTTTCGTTTCTTGTGCTGACGGCATGAGTGACACTCCACCAGGAGCCAGGCCAGAGCCAGAAGTAACTGTATGCCTACAATGGTGTGCGAGATGATTCGGATCCAGGGATGTATGTTTACGTTTAGGCCCCAATCCCACACCCCCTGTGCCCAGCCCTGGGACTGCAGAGCTGTCTCTGTGTCCTCCTCTAGGTCCTTTATATGTGATTGCAACTGGTGGTACAGTTTCACTGAGTGTCCTACCCGGGTCCTAAGCTCCCGTAAGACCTCGGCCAAATGTGGGATGGGGGCTTGTTCGGGCTCCTGATGTTCCCTGAGGGTGTCCCTGAATTTGTCGGTAGTTTGTATGGACTCGGGGTTCCGTTGTCGGATCCCTGAGATGGGAGCTTGCCCAATCGTGACCGGGCGCCTGGGGGTGAAGCAGAACTCGTGCTGGGGAATCGAGCACTGCTGTCCGTTGAACCAAAATGAGGTTTCAAGAGTGGAAACACAATACTGTCCCCTTCCACCATACCCCGCCCTAGTGAAGTGGGGGCCCGTGGGTTCGATTTCCAGGGTGCAGCCCTGTGTCCGGTTGAACCCGCATTCCGCTGTTTCACTCCTTCATAAGGGGTGAGGGCAGATATAATTGCCCCCCTCCGTTTGCAGCCTGTAAGCGGCACCCCGTACACAGCGCCGTTTCGAGATATGGCTGTGTGGTAAGCTAAACGATATTTGAGGGAAGCGTTTTCCCGTATGACTCCGATGTTCTCAATGTGAAACAGGGGAAATGGCCCAGACCCTGAGGTGACCACGGGGATCAGGAGGACAATCCCAACTCCTGTCGCCTCACTGACCTCACAGTCGGGAATCACTGGGTATACTCTGGTCATACCCTTCAGAGTCTGGCTGTCGAGCGGCCCGGAGCGCCCCGTGAGTGAGGACAGTTTGGCGCTGTCGATCCAGTCAGGCACCTCCCCCCTTTGGACCTGGTCAAGATTATGCCGGATCTGGGCTACCATCCACAGGCCATATGCATAGCACAGCTGCCCCTCGTGGATATGGGCCGTGTTTTCTCTTTCCCGGTCTATAAGGCGGTTAATGGTGTGGGCGTGTGTTTCCAGGTCTGCAATTGAGCTGGATGTATGCTCTCTCTTCCCCTAGGAATGCCTGGTCTGCCTGATTTGTGAGAGACCTTTGTAGCAGGTCCCTCATTACCCCTTTTAGTTGCTCGATCTTTTTGTTAAGGCTCTGGATGTCTAGGGAGTTTACTACGGATGTCCCTGTGTTGAGTCCTGTGAGAGCATTGTTGGCTATGTCCTGTCTGTGTCGTTTTGTGTGTGTGTGTGTGTGTGTTATATATGTCGGTCCAGTAGTGGGTTGCCCCCATGGCATCTATGGCTCTCTCTATAACCTCCTTCCCCATCATGGCGTATAGGTTGCATACCTGTGCTGTGCAATAGTCCGGTACCCGGATGTCCAATATATTGACCAGCACAGGTACGACCTCGTGTCGGACGTTGTCATAAAGGGCCTCTCCCTCATCCCACAATACCAGTTCCCCCCACGGGCCCCGGTCCCAGAGCAGGGCACGGCAATATCTCGGGAGTCGTGGTTGGGGGTGGTGTGATTGGGGCGGATGGAAAGCACAAATACAAGGAGATTACCGCGGCATTGGCGGGTTCATAATACCCGCAAACAGACAGATCCCATAAAGTGAAAGCATCAAAGGCCGGGGCAGAGGCGAGGTCCTCCGGCATAGCACACATTGTCCCGAACATGCAACCCCCCAAGTCCATCGCCTCAGCACGCCGGAGACAGGTCGGCCGCGGGTCACGCTCCGATGTGCAGAATAAACAGAGTGTCTGTACACCCGGGAGGACCGCCAGCCAGGCGTTGTAGAACGCATCGATCTCGTCGGGCTTGTCCCTTGCAGGAATACAGATGGCGTCAGACATGTTGAAGGCAACACTGTGGCGGTAGAAGTTGTAATGTATCTCGGGGAAAGAAGGCATCAGTTGTAGGGCGAAGAGGAGAGCAGGGAGGAGAGCGGTGAACCGGTGAAGCATGATCTGTGGGAAGAGAGGGAGAGAGAGGCACCCTTCACAAGGGTGTAGGGTTAGTGTGTGTAGGAGCAGGCCTCCCCGGACCGGTCCACCCGTCGCGCTGTAAGGAGAAAAAGGAGGCGGTTAGAGTCAATTCAAAAGGGGGGGGGTGTCTGTCCGATCGGGGCTTAAGGGAAGGGTTTAAGCTGGGACCAGTGTTTCCGTCTGCCCTTTCCTTTCATGTCAACACAGGCGCAATTGTCGCTGGTGAGGATGATTTCGTGCGGTCCCAGCCACCGGGGGCCGAAGCCGGGCCAGTCGGGGGCGGCCCTGACCAGGACTTTGTCCCCAACGCTGGGAAGGGGTTGGGCGGGCAGATGCGGTTGAAGTTTTGTCTGGTCCCTAATGTCCTGCTGGTCGCGCGCAGTTTGTCTAAAGGCCCGCAGCTGCGCGTCCAGCTGCCTGATATAGTGTGTCATCCTGTCCCTCAGGGGGGCCATGTCCTCCCCCCCCGACCATGATGTTCTCTGGTAGTCGCATGACCCTCCCCGTCATGAGCTCGAAGTGGGTAAGGCCAGTGGAGTGGCCTGGGGTGGCCCTTAAGCGCATCAATATGCAGGGCAGAACGTCCACCCAGCCCTGCTGTGTGAGGGTCCGGTTCATGCGCTCGACCATCCCGGAGCTCTGGGGATGGAACGGGACATGGAAGCGCTGTCTGATGCCTAGGAGACGGCAGGCCAGTTTCATTGCGCGCCCGGTGAAGTGCGTGCCCTGGTCAGAGTCAATCTGGAGGGGGACCCCCCCAGCACGGTAAGATGTCGAAGGCCAGCACTCTGGCCACGGTGGCGGATGTTCAGTCCCGTGTAGGGAAGGCTTTATCCAGCACGTGAAATGGCCAACGATCACCAGGTAATACTTCTTGCCACGGCTGGAGGGTAGGGGGCCTGTGAAATCAACCTGGACGTTCTCCCAGGGCCCCTTGGGCCGTGGCTGGTGCGCCAGGGGAATGCGTAGGGGCCGCCCCGGGTTGTGCTGGGCGCAGACAACACATCGGCGGCAGTGTTTGGCCACGTCGCGGCCAAGGCCAGGCCACCACCAGTCAGTCTGGAGCCTAGCAAGCGTTCTGTCGCGGCCCGCGTGGTCTGGCTCGTGGTGTAGTTGCATCAAGGTCATTCTGATGGCTGCGGGGGCCACGACCCTGTCGCCGAGCTGCCACACTCCATCGGGGTCGTGGGCTATGCCCTTTGCCAGCCAGTCCTCTACCTCTCCGGGCTGTGCGCAATTCTGGACATCCAGGACGTTCACGTCCCGGACCTCAGTAGCAATTGTTAGCGTGGATGAAATGATATCAGTCCGAGCCCAGAGTGCGGTCCAACAATCGGTAACGTTTATTGATACAGTAACACCGGCAGAGACCAACCGAGGTCTGAATCTCAGCTGTTCTGCTGTTCCCGCATGCCACTACACATTATATACCTTTCTTTGTCAGGATGTGAGGATTTTGAGTATGAATGGGATGATAGTTCCTCATCATCGCTGGAGTAGGTGCAAATGGTGGGTTTCCTGCCCTCCCAGGAGAGTTGCAGTGTACACACAATAGGGTGCGAATTGGATTATGGAAACGGGTCCGGGTACTATCTGCTTGTCTCTCTCTCTGTGAGGGCTGGAGGCTGGCACCCCCCTTTGTTCCCTTGGGGTGCTGTTGTGTATTAGTCTGTTCGTTCCTGTCTGGTGGATGCCTGTCCTTTGTGTCAGGATGGTTCTGTATTGATGAATATGAGTGTGTTTCAGTCAGTCTCTTGATTTGATTAGGAGATGGGTTTCCATATTAATTAGCTCCGGAGTTTCGGTCTATGAGTCATGGTTAGTGTCTGGCCTAGTGTGGATTTGATCTGTCCTCTGGCTCCCATCTCCTGGTCACGTGGGCGGACCGGCAGCTGCTGAGTTCTGTGGGTTTTAAGCTGCGGCTGCCGTTTAAAACACAAAATGAATTCCTATAGTTTTACCGATGTAGGCATAGTCCCGTGGCAAATGCGGGGCGGCTCTGATGCCCGCTTGCAAAACTCACATTGTGTTTTTATGCTCAATAGACACAGATGATTTCATATTATTTACATTAGCCCCTGAAGTGAATACAATACTACAATTATAATAATTCATTTGTTATTTGGATTTTATTTGAAATAGATGTTCATTTAAAAGTTTAAGTTAGTTTGTGGATTTGAAATGAGAGCACCTCTGCTGAACAATCCTGATGTGTTTACTCTTGTTCAGCTGGTCATTACCTTTTCCTTTCATATGCGGAACTGCACTTACACACAATCGAATGGTCTTTTCCCCCATCACCATATTACCATGACCTTTTCTTGTTTTTGAGCTATTAACTGTCACCAGTAAATCACCCATGGAGTCAATTAGATATTTATATGCAAAGCCAATAAAAGGGCAATGTAAGCCATCAAAAGTGAGGGGGAGTAGGGAGAGGAGGATGGGCTAAATCAAAATGGAGTTGGAGGAGGAAATTAAGTACTATATTCCTGAAGTATCCAGCTCTCTGTAAAGGCACTGAGAGTATTGGGGAACACCACATACTCTTTATCCAATGACATCCGGGCATGAACATAGCTGTGGAAGAGGAGCAGGCAGTCAGCATTAATGACCCCCTACAACTTGCTGCCTGGACTTGTTTATAGCCAATTTGGCCTTGCCCAGCAGCATATCCACGAGGAATTCCTCACACTTGCCTGTAGCCCTCCGCACTGGATTTCTAAATATCGGGAAGGTGAGGTTGAAGTGCAATCAAAGCACCTCAAAACCTTTCTCAAATAACTAAAAAGGGAGTGTAATTACCCACAACCAATATGTATAAGATCCACAGAATCCATAGCACGCAAAATAAACAATTGGGCGGGGAGACCATGAATTGCCACAACCTGCAGTTGCAACTGGTCATTATTAGGGGAAGCTGTTAACAATAGTACTGCTCACTAAAATACCAAAACTCATCTTTAATGAGGGCTAACAGACTCTTTGTCAATCAAACATTTAATAATTATCAGGTGGCTGTTCCTTGTATGCACTTCAATTCCTTGACCATATTGTGCTAAATGCGCATTAACTCAGTGTTGCCGTTTTAAACCTCAGCTTGGCCTTTCTGGAGACCCTTTAATGCCTAAAGCTTTAAGGGAGAATCACTGTCTCTGTGGAGATCATATATAAATACAAACATTACTTGCTATTATTTGTTTCCACAAGAATTTTGTCTGTTTTGACCAGTATTTGGAAATGGAAGGGGTGGGGTGCTGAATAATATATTCTAAACAAAATGCTAACAAGATAGCTGTGTTTTGGATTCCTGTGGGGCAACAGGCCGATCCTATAGCAAATGTGAGGGCAGGAAATTTATCTAACTTTCGTGCAGTGCTCAAGGTCATGATGGCAGGCTGTAAATTGTGGGATTTAACTTTGTCTTTGGCAATAGTGAAAAATATATTAGAATTGAGTTAAAATACCTTTAGCTTTTGGGGAGTTTGCGAATGAAGAAGAATTGTAGAGTAATAATCAGAGGTTTGTCTGCATGTTCCTAAGGGAGCCTATATCAGTTGTACTTTTGAGTGTCAGTCAAAGCCCTTTCTGACTATGGCATGTCAGGGAAAAAAAAATCATTTGCAAACTCTCTCAGGGATGTACCATACCCTCCAACCTGATCTGTAAACTACATCTAAAAGGAATGGTCCAAGTTGTAATAGTACAAATGACTACATTACAAATCTTTCTGAAAGAGGCTCCTTTCAAGTTAAACTGAGCATATGATTTTGTAACACAGATAATGCTAGGAAAACCCACCAGGTCTGGCAGTGTATGTAGAGGGAAACCGAGTGTATTTTGAATCCTGCATGATTCTTCTTCAGAACTGGATTTGTTTTTTTACCTTTTATTTAATGGAAAGCCAATAGCACAGAAATGCATTATTTAATGTAACTGAGATTCTTTGATGAAATTTACATGGCTGTCTTGTCTGTGCTCCTCCTCTGGTAATACCACATGTTTCTTGACATCTGTGCACTGTTACTTGCCAAGGTTTAACTCCTCAAACTCATTCATTGCATTCTCTGGGATGCGAGTATTTGTTTTGGTGCTTGAATGCTGAGAAGGATGAAGTTTGGGTATGGTGCTGATTTATTCTGGCTCATTGGTACTACTGATGTCTAATCTTCAGCCTACAAGCACAGAAAATGGATATGTTGGTATATATGATCACAGAGATATCTACAAGCATAGTTTCCTTTATTGATGATACTGAAAGTATTTGTGATACCAATTAGTTTTTGTTTTTGCTGATGGTGCTAAAGGTCCTGATTGAACCATTGGTGCTGACAGTGCCAATGATAGTGATAGCACTGATTAATTGATACTACAGGTGGTTCTGGGATAATGCGGGTTTCACGCATTTCATTCTGGGCATGCGCCGATATCCACGCTGAAATGTCCATGCTGGTGTGCGCATGCACCGATATCCGTGCTGATCTGCGCATGCACTGGTGTCTGCGCTGTTCTGTGTGTGCGCAATGTTGGTGCTGGGCTTTGTACTGTTCTGCGCCTGCGCCTGCGCCAATGTCTCCGCGGCGTTCTGCGCATGTGCCAAAGTCAGCTGCTGACAAGAGCAGTTTTCTGTGGGAGATACTGTATAGAGAGTAGCTTTTTTACATTTTCTAAAAGTATTGTGTTAAATTTACTTTTGTTTTGTTAATAAATATAATTTCAACCTGCATTCAGGTTGTGCTATACTTTACATTTGACTTTTGGCTGTGTTTTGAGCGATTGTGGGTGATATTTTTTGCTGGTTTGCCCCTAACCCCACTCTTCCCATAGGCCCCATTATTTCTGTTAAGCGATTTTCTATGAAGCGAGGTTTCACTGGAATGCAACTACGGCATTATAGGAGAACTACCTGTATCTGATTATGCTAATAACACTGGTACTGAAAGTACATTTGATGTAGCTGGTGTTCATATTTTTGGGCGTACTGACGACTGTAGAGTCAGAGTAGTCGTAATAAATAATTAGTAATGTTCTGTTTTGCTAGTCGTGCTAATGTTACTGGTAGCACAGATAATAAAAATGGGAGTGATCTTGCCTACAGCATTGATCCAACCGATGGTGCCTAATAATAATTGCAAACGTGCAATTGGTAATGACTGTGTAGTTGGAATTGATACTACAATTGCACCTAAAGATGCTGATGGTAACTCAAAGATAAGTTTTATGATTTTGAATACTTTTTAAGGTGGAATCCTGAACACCGCCTGACTCCTGATGAGGCAATGAAACATAGATGGATTCAGCAATCCAGAATGCAGAAATCACGTCTTAGAATGAAAGTGATGCCTATGACCGGAAGTAACAATAAACAAGCAAATAAAAAAGCTCAGCTCTCAAAGACAGGTAATAAGCATGTTATCGAGGTTAGGAATAGGAAAAAGCCTATTTCTTGAGATTGTGCTCTTAGTTGGAACTTAATTGACAGAAGCATATATCTGGAATTCAGATGGCAAGGTCAGCAACCTTGCCCAGATCTCAGGATTTCCCTTTTATTATTTATAATGACTTCTGCATCTGAATTCCTACCTGCATTCATAGAATCCCTACAGTGTGGAAGCAGGCCATTTGGTCTAATGAGTCCATACTGCCCCTCTGAAAAGCATCCCACCCAGACCTACTCTATCCCCATAACCCTGAATTTCCCAAGGTTAATCCACCTAACTTACACATTCCTGAACACTATGAGCAATCTAATACAGCCAATCTACCCAATCTGCACATTTTTGGGCTGTGGGAGGTGTTACGACACAGCGGTGAACCCCTCTGTTAATTAAAGTAAACACCCAGAAAAGCTTACCTCGCCTTGTAATCTGTTAAAATATGAGTGATAGAGAACTCCCAAGTTCCACTATTTAATGAAAATAATATCAATTTATTCCTTAACTTTAACAAGTGAACATTAAACAACAACTATTCACAACTCTAAGCACCCCCCTTCTCTTAACTGCTTATTATCTGCCTCCAACTCTATGACAATATACTGTTTCAATAAAACTCTTATTAAAATTACATCAACTTAATGTGAAAACCATACAATGGCTGTTGTGGACAGTGTCTGTCTTCTTCCAGCTGAAGATGTCCCTGGGTTGTCTTCTTCCTTTTACTGCGAATATGTTTCATTTGAAAAGGTACTTTTGATAGAGAGTGTTTCAATGGCAGTTATTCTGCTGATGGCAGTTATTGTGTCTGACTTTCAAACAGCCTGTTTTTTTTGACCCCCGACATCAGATTGTCTCATTGGTTCGATGTTGGCAAAAACAATAAATTCAAACTTGATTGGGTTTTAGTATCCTGGGGCATAATTTAAACTGATTGGTTAAATTTGAATTATTGTCAAAACAGCAACCAACTCAGGTATCTATTTCACAGTCAAATGTTACATATTTTCAACTTTCCAGTACATTCCGGAACTGCTAATTAGTCATATGACAAGTGCTCAGTGCTCTCTCTCTATTAAAAGTACAATACACGCCTTCAACTTGATAACAGAGGAAACCCATGCAGACACATGGAGAATGTGCAAACTCCACACAGACAATCACCCATGGTTAGAACTGAACTTGGGTCCCTGGTACTGTGAGACAGTAGTGCTAACCACTGAGCCACCATGCTGCCCTATTTGGCAAAGCTCAACATTAGACTTGTTCACATAATGTATATTTTGATTATCATTTCTCATACCATCTCGCTTCGTGAATTGTTCAAAACATTATCACTCTTATTAAAGAACATTTTTCCCAAAACTTATAATTTTTCTCTTCATTAATTTCTAATAATGTTCTTTAAATTTACTTCCTGGCATTTCTTGAACCAGTCTTCTTTTTGGGCTATATTATTTCCTAATTTCCAATGGACATCAGAATCACATGGGCCTTGCATAAAATTGTAACCACTAGTCAGCACCAATTCTCTGAACTTGGACTTTGATTCTGATGTCTTTTTTTTCCTGGGCATTATGCAGGTGGTAATTAACAATGTGCCTTACAAATAAATAAATACACTGGTAAACTTAAATTTTTGTTGTGTACCTCTCATGGTCAGTTTATTTTAAAGGGAGACGCTCATGATACCATCAGTATATTGTAGCCTTTGACCCAGGATATAAATTACTTCTACACCATCTTATCCTGGAATCACTGGAAGCACGACACGACTGGAAGTACACTGTCCTGTACACGCTATTACCTAAATGTTAGCCAAGATACTTATGTGTCTTTGAATGTAATGTTTACGCATGATATTTAATTTCAATACTACAATATTCACATCCAGTTTTTTTTAAGCTATTAAGATAACAAAACCATTGCTGCATCTAATAAAATACCTTTCAGAGGCAACTTCACATCAACTTCCAGAAGAGTTAATGGTTGAAGTCATGTCACCATGACTAACAGCAGGAGGCAAACCAGCTTTGGTGAATGGCAGGATCCAGGACAGTATATTGCCAGTGGTAGCCACTACTTGTAATATGGCAATGGGAATATACTGGGCTCCCTCTCTGATTGATATAATCTTGGAAAGTCCCCACAAGTATAAAATGAAGCAAGAGGGGACATTAAATTGTTCAGGAGGCCAAAAGTCAGCTTCCTCATGAAAGAAGGGGTGTAATATTGGCGACATATCATCAGCAGATTGAGCTTCTTGACAGCAAGCATTAGGAACTTGTTTTTTAATATATATTTTCATGTTGGGTAGGCTAATTAAAAAGCCATCTTGTGTGAATTAAGTACTATATGCCTTTCCAAGTAATCCGTGAATGTGAAATAACGTGCCTTCAGATTGAAGACTGATTAAGCATTGTGTACATCAGTGAGGTTGGCTTCCATGTGGATTTAGAATGAGTAGTAGCTGCCTTTTCTTCCTTGAGAACCTTTATTCAACTGTTGGTGAGAAGGCATTGATGATTGAGATTGGGTAGTGTAGAAGAGTCATATTGGGCTCTGTTTCTGTCTCCACAGATGTTGCCAGGCCTACTGAGTTTCTGTAGCATTTTCTGTTTTTAGGTTGTGGCCACTGCTACGTATAAAGTTCCCCTGTTGATCAAGAGTGCACAAGACAGGAAGGAAGTCCCTCTGCTGCCCTCCCTGGGAATTAGGACATCCTGCTGTCTCTGGATGGCCAGGAGGAGATGCATCACTGAAGTACACAGCCATGAATCTGCATCCAGATATCCGTCCTTTTTGTATGGAGCACCAGCAACTCCAGAGTCACTGGATGAACAGGAGGTGGTAGCAGTTATTGTTACCAAAACCTCTTCCCAACCTGTCTCCAATACACCAGGAAAATTCAGTCTAAGAATTCATCAACCCCATATGCCCCCAATGGGAAATATGTAAACTATCCTGCCTAATAATTTGTAGATCATGAAATTAGCAGCTATAAATGACAGTTAAATTTTTAAAAATGATAATACAAATAGAAACACATAATTTCACATGGAGTCCTATTCATATTCATGAGTGGACATGTGGGATTAGGAGAAGCCATCCTTGAAGGAAGATTAAAGGATAATCTAAAGGCGTTTAGGAAACTAATAGAGTTGAGAGGGCAGACAAAGAAAAACCATTTACTCCTGTTCACAGCTCAGAACAAGGGATCATAACCTCAAAATAAAAGCTCAGCTCTCACACAAAAAGCTTGAGAATAACTGAAATTTTCAAATTTTGGTTTGACAGATTACTAGGAGAAGTCTCTTAAGAGTTACAGAACCAAAGCAGATATATGAAGTTAAGGGTCAAATGAACTATTATCTAATTGAATTGTCGAACACGCTGTTGGGGTGGAATAGCCTACTCTAAGCCAATTCCACCAGAATGGAAGGAAATCTTGCCTGTTCCTCATGATAAGTACCCTATTCTGAGAGAACGTAACACTAATGGATCACAGCTGGATGAGGCTAAAATAGCAAGTTTAGGAACTGCTAGCTGAACAAACCCAGACAATGGTTGGTCTGTGTTTTATAGTCATTAATCAGGCATTGTTGGTTAACAGGGCACATCTGGATGGAGCAATGCCAAGCCAATCGAATAATATGCCAGTGATGTGATATTATATTTAGTGCTGCCAAAAAAGAACTTTATTGATAAGCACTGTTTCCATAAGAAAGTATAGAGTAAATTCACTAGTTGCATTGAAGGAGTGTACCGTGACCGTGTAAGTTACATGACTGTGTAAGTTACGAAGTACTCAGCTTACAACTTGCAAATTTTAAGTGAAAGGGAACTGTGAAGATGAAAACAACCCAACATTTTTTAATGTTCAGCTAGCAATCTGGGTGAATGGTTGCCTGCACATTATAGAAATCACCCCATTTTTGTTCCATTCGTCACAACAGAATGAAAAGTTAAAGGTTCTATTGTGGATGAGCAATCAATCCACTCCACCAGCTGAAAAATCTTTGTTCATCATGTAGATTTGTGATGACTATCACATCAAAGCTGATTTCTTAAATATAAATTATTCTAATAGTTTGCCAATTTTTCAGATTGCACTTCATATTTTACAACAGGCAAGATTTCCTGTGAAATGGATGTGAGGCACAACCTTCATTTAGAAGAACAGACGTCCAAGGCCTCTAGGGTCTTCTGCCGAAGAAGATATAACAAAACATGCAAATGACAGTTGTGAAGTCCCTGCTGAGAAAAGTCCGAAAGACAAATCATTGGACAACTCACTGTACAGTTTTCAATCTGAATCAACTAAAGAAATAAAGTGTCAAGAGGACAATTAATTTCTGTCACCTGTTGTTTAGATTATACTTGTCGTCCTGTTGAATCTTACTCAAGCTGGTTCTTCCAGTAAAGCTGCTCCTTATTTAGAGAAAACTACAACATAGGAAAGCTGTTTTAATTTTATAATTATCTGTAATGGCGAATGATGGATCATTTGGGCATCATACAGAAAATATATATGACTGTAGGCTCTACACGTGATATACCAAACTAATGTATCTATGCAATAGTTTCTGCCTGATCTTTTCACCCATTGATTTATACTTTCCTGAATAATAAAAGCCATTGACACAAACAATAAGAGTCCCAATTTATCATCTCTTAAAGCTTTAGTATAATTTTGTTTGCAGTCATACTTTGAACTAACAGGTGACACTATAGACAAATTTATCAAATTTATATATATGTTACATTCTCTATAAGGCTTCAAAGTTGTAACAAATATCAAAACATAGGAGCCAAGACAATCCTCAGGTATGTGATCTCAGCAATTATGTTGAGGCCATGTTTGTTACAGAGATTCACTGCTGCTCCCTCTAGAGTATGCAGTACCAGTGAGAGGTTACCTAATTTGCAAATGGATAGCAGTCTTACTTAATATTAGTCATCTCAGACACTTATATGTCCTGGAATGTTTCAGTGTTTAAGAAGCAGCATGTGGACTCCTCTCAATCCCTGTACATGTGCCCTAGATAATCCCCACATACATCAGGTAAAGAAACATAAGACACAGAAACATTTGAACAGGAGTGGGTCATCCAGCCCATCACCATCATTCAGTATGATCATGGCTGATCAAATATTCCAATGTCTTTTACCTACTCCATTTCCATAATATGTCAGAGGTAACCAGAAACCTATTAATCCCTACCTTAAACATTCTCAAAGACTAAACTTCAACAGCCGTCTAGGGTAGAGAATTTCAAAGGTTCACAACCGTTTGGAGAAGAAAAAATTTTTTATCATGTCAGATCTAAGTGGCATGCCCTTTGTTTTTAAGATATGCCCCCCGATTCTGCAATCCCCAACCGGGAGAACATCTTACCTGTGTCCACCCTGTCTACTCCTTAAGTATTTTGTGAGTTTCAATGGGATCACCTTACTCTTTACCCTTGAGATTACAAGCCCAGTTTACCCACTCTTTCTTCACAGGATAGATCTGCTATTCCCACAAACACGTCTGGTGAACCTTTGTTGCATTCCCCTATGCCAAAGATATCTTTTCTGAGATAAGGAGACAAACTGCACACAATACTGTAGGTGTGGGCTAACCAAGCTCCTATTCATTTGAAGCAAAACTTCACTACTCCTGTACTTAAATCAATTTGCAATAAAGACCAACATGCCATCAGCCTTCCTAATAGCTTGCTGCAACTGCACTGGAGTCTGCAGAGAGCAGCTAATTTTATTCAGGTGTCAAGAGATTCCTTGAATGTGTGCAAGTCTAAGTTGTTGAGAGCTTCCAATTTAGCCCCTGCTCTGTGTCACTGACCAAGTAAGGCACACGTACAGGGAATTCCCCATACAGCAGTGTGAAACATATGCAAGATGCACTGCAGCAATTAACCAAGCTTACTACTTCTTAAGAACAAAGTAAAAAAATCACAAGAACACCATGACACGCAACTTCCATTCAAAGCTACTCCTTTGCTGGCCTTGCCAATAATGCTCAGGTTCCATGGAAAAAGGGGACTTCAGCTCGAGGCTAGGAACTCACCAGAAGGCTGGATTTTGGGTTACAATGCTGCAGGAATTTACTCAGTCCTTGTTGCACTGAATTTAGGCTCTAGCTAGTTGGCAAGTTTTCAGAAGATTTGAGAAGCTGGTTGGTTGGGTGCAGGTTAGGGAGAGAGGCTATTTCAACATGTTCTGCTTTTAATCTAATATAACGTAATTTTTTCAGATCCTTTCATATTCTTTTACTTTACTCTAAAATAACATCACTTTTTCAGATGCTAAATTTTCCTTCTGTAGTTAACTGGTAACATTTTAAAGCTGTAATTAATCTAGCATTTAGCACTTATGGCAAAATATGGGGAGGCAATAGCCTAGTAATATTTTCAGTGGATTGCTAATCCAAAGAAACAGGTAATATTCTGGGGACCTGGATTTAGGAATGATGTCCATTAATCTATTGTCAAAAAACCCCATCTGATTCACTAATGTCCTTGAGGGAAGAATACTGCTAACTTTACCCAGTCTGGCCTATATGTGACTCCAGGCATACAGCAATGTGGTTGATTGTTAACTCTGGGGAACTAGAGATGCCCTCATCCTGTGAATGTATAAAACAAATCTTTGGATGAAAATTCTTCTTCAAATCTCTCTTTTCACCTATTTATGTTGAAGTGATATCCTCCCATTCCTCCTATTCCTTTAAATGCATAATTGTTTCTCTATCTAATATCCTGATTCTGAAAATACACTAAAGCTATTTTTAGAAATGTTTAGAGCAAAAAATAAAGCATACAAAACACTACTTTTATGCCTTGAATAAAGACATAACATTTTGGAATACTTGACAAATCAAATTCAAATTGTGATGATCTTTCTATGTCTTTGCATCATAGTAACCACACACCCAGTTTTCTTCAGCTCTAATGCTGAAAAAACTCCTAATTCCTTATAACAGCAGCATCAGAGCTGCATTATCCTGTCAAGCTATTTGATGGTCAAACCATTAACAGGCATAGCACAGGTCTACCTCTTGTCAAGGCCTTGGGTAGATGTTAGAGGTGGAAATCTGTGAGTTTTAAAAAATTAATATCGGGGTGCAGTTGCAGGTCTGTATAGAATTTTCAGCTTTGCGAGGGTATAATACTGGAGGTTAACTCTCATGATAATGCAATATTGACATTTTTTGCATCTGTTTTAGAAAAACTTGTGTTCCCTGTAGTTGAAATCCTCTGATCCATGTTTTTTCCGGAGGTAGACAAGCAGGAGGCTGGAAAAACACAGCAAGCCAGACAACATTAGGAGCTGGAGAATTCGATGTTTCTGGTGTAACCCTTCTTCAGGACTGGGGGTGGGTTTAAGGGGAGCTGCAGATAAAGGAGGTGATGGGGGTAGGGAGTGAAGTGGGGATAGTTGAAGAGATGTCAAAGAGCTGGAGGGCTGAGCAGGTCACAGCATTGTGGCAGTGAGAAAGGGACTCACTGAGTGCACATCTGAGGGAGGCAGATAACTTCTTCAAAGTGGGTATCCTTGGAAGAGACTTCATGTGGAACATACTTGGTTAGAGACAAAAGAAGTGCAGATGCTGGAAGCCAAGGTATACAAGCAGGAGGCTGGAAGAACACAGCAAGCCAGGCAGCATCAGGAGGTGGAGAAGTCGACGTTTCGGGTGTAACCTTTCTTCATGGTACAGGAAGATCAGAGAAGCAGGAGGCCACCAGGAACAGGTAAAGAAGGAAAACCTATGGTGAAGACAGGAAACCAAAGAAAGAGGCGGGGCTGTGAGGTAAGCTGTGAGTATAAAAGGAGAAACGTTATATAGGGCTCAGTTGGGAGCACTCTCATTTCTGTAAGTGTAAGGTTCAAGTCTCACCCCACGGCTTGAGCACATAAATTCAAAGCTGACTTTTCAGGGCAGTTCTGAAGGAACAATGCACTATTGGTAAGTGCTGTGCCTCAGATACGATGTTAAGCCAAGATTCCATCTGCTTGTTTAAGTGGATGTAAAAGGTTTCATGGCAATATTTTAAGAATAGCACAGAAATTATCTTCGGACACTATCCAATATTTATCCCAGAATCAAAGTCACAAAACAGATAATGCAGTTATTATCCCATTGTTAAACAACATCTGTAGAATACAGATCTTAGTTTGTGCTACAAATACAAACGGAGCAGAAATCACAGTTAGGAAGCTTTTGTTTTATACTCCATCAGCAACTAACTGTAATGCATTGAACTGCAGCAAAAACTAATGGTTTTTATAGATCAACAGAAATCACAGTGCAGGAGCTACTTGAGACCTCATATCCATACAGTGCTGATATTTTATATTCTAATTATTCTCCTCCAGATCTTTTTACACATCCTTTAGATCCTTAGAAATAATTAACCCAACTTTTCTTCCCATGACATTTTGATCCCTGCTTTATTTGCAAAATGAACTACTCTCAGGAAGCAAGGCAGGGCTGGTGACTGAGGTGTCAGTAGGGGGAGCACTTTGGGACCAGTGGCCATAATTTTATTAGTTTTAAAATAGTGATGGAAAAGAATAGACCAGAGCTAAAAGGTGACATTCTACATTAGAGAAAGACTAAATTTGACAGTATTCAAAAGAACTTTCAAACGCTGATTGGGGGCAGATATTTGCAGGTAAAGGGATGGCTGGAAAATGGGAAGCCTTCAAAAATGAGATAACGAGAGTCCAGAGAAAGTATATCCCTGTTTGGGTGAAAGGTAAGGCTGGTAGGTGTAGGGAATTCTGAATGACTAAAGAAATTGAGGGTTTGGTTAAACAAAAGAAGGAAGCCTATGTCAGGTATAGACAAGATAGATCGAATGAATCCTCATACTTAAAAGGGAAATCAGGAGGGCAAAAGGGAGACATGAGATAGCTTTGGCAAATAGGGTTAAAGAGAATCCAAATGGTGTTTACAAACACATTAAGGACAAAAGGGTAGCTAGGGAGAGAACAAGGCCCCTCAAAGATCAGCAAGACAGCCTTTGTGTGGAGCCGCAGGAGATGGAGGAGATACTAAATGAGTATTTTGCCTCAGTGTTTACTGTGGAAAAGGACATAGAAGATACAGAATGTAGGGAAATAGATGATGACATCTTGAAAAATGTCCATATTAGAGAGGAGGACGTGCTGAATGTCTTGAAATACATAAGAGTGGACAAATCCCCAGGACCTGATCAGGTGTACTCTAGAACTCTGTGGGAAGCCAGGGAAGTGATTGTAATGCCTCTTGCTGAGATATTTGTTTCATCAATAGTGACAGGTGAGATGCCGGAAGACTGGAGGTTGGCTAACGTGGTGCCACTGTTGAAGAAGGGTGGTAAGGACAAGTCAGGGTACTATAGACCAGTGAGGCTGACGTTGATGATAGGCAAGTTGTTGGAGGGATAGCTGAGGGACAGGACATACATGTATTTGGAAAGGCAAGGACTGTTTAGAGATAGTCAATATGGCTTTGTGCATGGGAAATCATGTGTCATGAACTTGATTGAGTTTTTTGAAGAAGTAACAAAGAGGATTGATTTGATTAGATTCCTTACAGGCCCTTTGACCCAACAAGTCCAAACCAACCTGCCCAAAGAGAAACCCACCCAGAACCATTCTCCATATTTTACCTCTGCCTAATGCACCTAACACTATGGGCAATTTAGTATGACCAGTTCACCTAATCTGCACGTCTTTGGATTGTGGGAGGAAACGCCCGGAGAAAGTCCACGCAGACACGGGGAGAATGTGCAAACTCCACACAGACAGTCATCCAAGACAGGAATCAAACCCGGGTCCCTGGCTGTGAGGCAACAGTGCTAATCACTGAGCCACGTGCAGCCCCAATGAGCCACTGAGCCACCGCGATGAGGGCAGAGCAGAGGACATGATCTATATGGACTTCAGTAAGGTATTCAACAGGGTTCCCATGGGAAACTGGTTAACAAGGTTAGATCTCATGGATTACAGAGAGAACTAGCCATTTGGATACAGCACTGGCTCAAAGGTAGAAGACAGAGGTTGGTGGTGAAAGGTTATTTTTCAGACTGGAGGCCTGTGACCAGTGGAGTGCCACAAGGATCGGTGCTGGGTCCACTACTATTCATCATTTATATAAAGAGGGAGAGTTAGTAACTTTGCAGATGACACCAAAATTGGAGGTGAAGTGGACAGCGAAAAAGGTTACCTCAGATTACAACAGGATCTGGACCAGATGGGCCAATGGGCTGAGAAGTGACAGATGGAATTAGAAAAATGTGAGGTGCTGCAGTTTGGGAAAGCAAATCTTAGCAGGACTTATACACTTAATGGTAAGGTCCTAGGGAGTGTTGCTGAACAAAGAGACCTTGGAGTGCAGGTTCATAGCTCCTTGAAAGTGGAGTCACAGGTAGATAGGATAGTGAAGAAGGCATTTGGTATGCTTTCCTTTATTGGTCAGAGTATTGAGGTCATGTTGCGGCTGTACAGGTTTGGCCACTTTTGGAACATTGCATGCAATTTTGGTCTCCTTCCTATTGGAAGGATGTTGTGAAACTTGAAAGGGTTCAGAAAAGATTTACAAGGATGTTGCCAGGGTTGGAGGATTTCAGCTATCGGGAGAGGTTGAATAGGCTGGGGCTGTTTTCCCTGGAGCATTGGAGGCTGAAGGGTGACCTTATAGAGGTTTATAAAACCATGAGGGGCATGGATAGGATAACTGGACAAAGTCTCTTCTCTGGGGTGTGGCAGTCCGGTACTAGAGGGCATAGGTTTAGGGTGAGAGGGGAAAGATATAAAAGACACAAAGAAGCAACTGTTTCATGCAGAGGATGGTACTTATATGGAATGAGCTGCAAGAGGAAGTGGTAGACGCTAGTACAATAGCAACACTTAAAAGGCACCTGGATGGATATATGAATAGGAGGGGTTTGGAGGGATATGGGCCACGTGCTGGCAGGTGGGACTAGATTGGGTTGGGATGTCTAGACAGCATGGACGAGTAGGACCAAAGGGTCTGTTTCCATGCTGTACATCTCTATGACTCTATAAATCTCAGCTTCCCCAAGTAGTCTTCTCCTTTGGTTCTCACATATGATTTCTTTATGGTTTCCCATTTGCTCACCAGTGGAAAATATCTTTCACCTGTTACCAGTAGACTTCATCCATTCCTTTATTGGGTGACCCTGTCTGGGCACCACCTGAGTTTATCACATTGCAATTTCCTCACCCTAATCTGTCAGAAATGCTGCCCCCCCCCGCCCCCATTTCCCATGTTTTGCCCATGTTTTCCAATCTCCACAGCCTTCACTCACCTGTCAGAATCCTACTTTCCAATTATCCCTCTTGTTCCCAGCTGGACTGCAAAGAAAATAGTTCATTTTTATCATGAATTGTTAACCTGTATGAGAACCTGAGGACTGGGATATTGTCAATGTTTTATGAATGGTCAATAAAAAGATCATTTTACCCTGCCTGTCCAGTGGATATTGGGCAAACCAGTGCCTGAAATGGTTGGTGCAACTTACATGTAACTGATCCCTTCCAATGGGGTTGCATTCCGAAGCTACTTTTCAGAAAAGGCAAATGGCGTAGCCATTAAAAAGCTGCACTTTCTTCTTTAAAGACGTAGAGTGGAGCTGCCTACCATCTTAACTGGAGGCTTATGTGGCTTTATTCCTACACAGGAGCTGGGGCTGGAAGAGGCCAGTAAGGTGTTTGACTTTTCAAGTTGATAAGTTCATAAGATATAGGAGCAAATTAGGCCATTAGACCCATTGAGTCTGCTCTTTCATTTGATCATGGCTATTACGCTCCTCACCCGATTTTTCTGCCTTCTCCCCATAACCCTTCAACGCATCGCCAACTAAAAATCTGTCCAGTTCCTCCTTAAATTTACTCACTGTCCCAGCATCCACTGCACATTGGGGTAGCGAATTCTATAGATTCACAACCCTTTGGGGGAAGTAGTTTCTGTTTTAAATTTGCTACTCCTTATCCTAAGGTTATGATCTCTCATCCTAGAAAGCCCCACACAAGGAGGCATCCACTCCACGTCTATTTTATCCATATCTTTTATCATCTTGAATACCTCAATTTGATTCTTCTGAAATTAGTTTTAAGGAAAGTTGGGTGGAGCAGAGTACGTCCTTCCAGACCCAGAAGGAAAACTTGGGTCTCACATTTTCTGGAATTCTGACCCCCCTCCCCACTTCCTTCAAGTAGGAGATTCTCCTGATCATTTCTGGCAGTGCAAGGTCTCCCTCTTTTGGGTTCTTGGTGGTGGTCTCCTGCTGGGAGAAAGTGAGGACTGCAGATGCTGGAGAGCAGAGCTGGAAATGTATTGCTGGAAAAGCGCAGCAGGTCAGGCAGCATCCAAGGAACAGGAGAATCGACATTTCGGGCATGAGCCCTTCTTCAGGAATGAGGAAAGTGTGTACACTTTCCTCATTCCTGAAGAGGGACTTATGCCCGAAATGTCGATTCTCCTGTTCCTTGGATACTGCCTGACCTGCTGCGCTTTTCCAGCAACACATTTTCAGCGGTGGTCTCCTGCTGCCTAACATCTGCTCGATGATGCCTATGCAACTAAAACCCAAAATCTGGTCCGAATAGAGTGAAGGCCGGCATTTTGCTGAAATCCTTTTTGTCTTTTTGTCAGGAGTTATAATTTGACCTCATGTTCCACAACTGTACCTTAATACTGAATACTGAGATTGCACTGCCCTCTGCTGCTTGTATCTAGTTATGGCAAGAGCTCTATCAAAATGATTCTGTACCATTAATTTCATTGTCTACCTGGAATGAGAGGTTGTGACTGTTTTCTTAAATGTTTCTGCATGTGCTTTTCTTCATTTTCAGAGTTACTCAAAAGGTTTCCTGGTCCTTGTTTTTCTAATGCGCTCGTTTTAAGGGCATAACATTGACTACAACCTATTTTATCAGTTCTTTGTCCCAAATGCATGGCTTAGATTTTGCCTGTCCAAATTGCTGTAAGTGCTACATTTCAGATGAACATTAAGTGGCATGTTTCATCAGATACCAACCTGAAGGTGACCAAGGAAGTGGACGAGGGCAAAGCAGTAGATGTGGTGTATATGGATTTTAGCAAGGCATTCGATAAGTTACCCCATGGCAGGCTAATGCAAAAACTACGGAGGTATGGCATTGAGGGTGCATTAGAGGTTTGGATTAGGAATTGGCTGGCTGGAAGGAGACAGGGGGTAGTAGTTGATGGTATAGGTTCATCTTGGAGTGCAGTTACTAGCGGTATTCCACAAGGATCTGTTTTGGGACCATTGCTGTTTGTCATTTTTATAAATGACCTGGAGGAGGGGCTTGAAGGCTGGGTGAGCAAGTTTGCGGATGACACGAAAGTCGGTGGAGTTGTGGACAGCGAAGAAGGATGTGGCAGGTTACAGCGGGATATAGATAAGTTGCAGAAAGGTGGCAAATGGAATTCAATGTAGCTAAGTGTGAAGTCATTCACTTTGGTAGGAGTAACAAGAAGATGGATTACTGGGCTAATGGTAGACTACTTGGTAGTGTGGATGAGCAGAGGGATCTTGGTGTCCATGTACACAGATCTTTGAAAGTTGCCACCCAGGTAAATAGTGCTGTGAAGAAGGCATATGGTGTACTGGGCTTTATTGGTAGAGGAATTGAGTTCTGGAGTCCTGAGGTCATGTTGCAGTTGTATAAGACTCTGGTGCGGCCTCATCTGGAGTATTGTGTACAGTTTTGGTCGCCATACTATAGGAAGGATGTGGAGGCATTGGAACGAGTGCAGAGGAGGTTTACCAGGATGTTGCCTGGCATGGTAGGAAGATCGTATGAGGAAAGGCTGAGGCACTTGGGGCTGTTCTCATTGGAGCAAAGAAGGTTTAGGGGAGATTTGATAGAGGTGTACAAGATGATTAGGGGTTTAGATAGGGTTGACAGTGAGAAACGTTTTCCACTAATGAAGTCAGCTGTTACTAGGGGACACAGCTTTAAATTAAGGGGTGGTAGGTATAGGACAGATGTTAGGGGTAGATTTTTTACTCAGCGGGTTGTGAGTTCATGGAATGCCCTGCCAGTAGCAGTGGTGGACTCTCCCTCTTTATGGTCATTTAAGCGGGCATTGGACAAGCATATGGAGGTTATTAGGCTAGTGTAGGTTAGGTCGGCTTCGGTTGGCGCAACATCGAGGGCTGAAGGGCCTGTTCTGCGCTGTATTTTTCTATGTTCTATGTTCTATGACTGATGAGGTTTTCTTCTTTGCATTTCCATCAGTCATTAAATTGAAAGTGAATCTCTGGAAAGTTTGAAATACTGAAATATAGCTTGTCATTACTAACTCACACAGAAGGTTTTGTTTTGATCTCTTTCTTTGGCTTGAACAAAAACAGCCTCTGCCAAGGGATTGAAGAGCGAGCTCATATTTTATTGATATCTTAGAGTTCAGGTAGGGACATCACCCAGGGCCACAGAATGAGAAGCCACTTTAGTACTTATTCATGGATTATTTTCAGTACGAAGAAGATGAGGGGGAGGAGAATGATGAGCAGGGTATGCAGTACATGACGCATTCCCAGAAGAGAACACAATTTTACTTACAATTCATAGTGGAGATACTGATTCCAGTTCAGAGATAGTTCAGAAGATTCTGATTTGCTGTTGGATACACTCCAGTCATACTCCAATCAAACATAAAATAGGTCAGCATGGTCACAAGTTACTATGCCTGCAGAGCTACTATGGGGGCCATTACTGGCACCGTAGGCATCTGTTATGTGATTAAGCAAGTCATGGATGCAGTATTTGTGAAAGTAAAACAGTTTATCATTATCCCAATGCAGCAGACATGAGTACCATTGCTTCTCTCATATGACTAGATTTCCAACAGTACAGAGAATAATTGATGGATGTCTGTGCCAATGAACAGAGGAAGAGGTAGGTCTTTCAGCCCCTCGAGCCTGTTCCATCATTCAATGAGATCATAACTGATCTGTGGTCTAACTCCATATACCTGCCTTTGCTTAACAGAAATGTATGTATGATGCATAGATGAGCATCCCTAACTTTTAATCTCAAGGAATTTTACTTTATAATTTGCCCCCATGAGGGAAAAACCTGGTCGTGTAATGTCACTACACAGACCAGATTGATTTCCTGCCCTGCAATGCTGCCTTTCTCAAGGTAGTCATGGGAAATATTTGCGGCAGCACTTTGCAGTTGAACTTCTCTCCTTTCCCCAGAGTGTTATCACCACCACATGATTATGTATGTGGAAAAATAATTCCCTGACAGCTCACCTATTCATATGATTATTACATGATGATCAGGAGATGGCTCAAGGAGGATAAAATTCTACTGAATGATGCCTTACTCATGATTTGGAGATGCCAGTGTTGGACTGGGGTGTACAAAGTTAAAAATCACACAACACCAGGTTATAGTCTAACAGGTTTAATTGGAAGCACACTAGCTTTCAGAGTGACGCTCCTTCAAAGGTGCATCACTCCGAAAGCTAGTGTGCTTCCAATTAAACCTGTTGGACTATAACCTGGTGTTGTGTGATTTTTAACTCCTTACTCATGATCACTACTGTAGTCATCCATCAGTACCATGAGAGCAAAATTAATGTGTAACCATTATCTTCACATTAAGCATACTACTACAGAAGTCATTCGACTAAAGGAACTGATCAGACAATGTCCTTCAGCACAATCACTCTGCACATTCTACCCACCAGGAAGTGAAAAAGTAGGAATTCCTCAAAGATGAGCTTGATTAGGTATCAGAGAAGGCTCCGCATTGTCCGCTATTGTGATCCAACAGTCTCTAAAGGAGGAAAGATCCCCTAAACTCCACTGGAGTTTTCATTTTTCATCTTCCTGCCAACTAAATTCAGTTTCATATTAATTCAAAGTGGGAAAATAACAAGCCTCATCATTCTCCAGTAATAGCACTCTAACAAAACATTTCTGACCTCAGCTTCAAAAACCTGAACACTAATCAGGTAAAGGCTACCCTAATAATTCGGACTGGATTCTGAAAGAGTGTCTGTTGCAAATCAGCTTCAACTCTCTGAAGATCTAAATATAGTCTCAAGTTTTTACATATAGTACCGTCTGAAGTTGATTTCCCAAGGCTTCAAAGACTGTAGACTTCTTAAAAGGAAGCACCAATTTGTCCTGGACCATTTGTGTGGTAGTGGATGGAGGAATCTCATGAGGGGAGAGTAGTCATAGAATGCATTCAAGGTGCTACACGCTTAATTGATTTCTGCTATTTGAAAATATATTTATAGTACAGGCACAGCAATGTTATTTTACTGCTCCTCGGATGCTGCCTGAACTGCTGTGCTCTTCCAGCACCACTAATCCAGAATCTGGTTTCCAGCATCTGCAGTCATTGTTTTTATCAATGTTATTTTTATGTTAGTCCAAAAGTGTGGCACTGGAAAAACACAGCAGGTCAGACAGCATCCGAGGAGCAGGAGAATCAATGTTTCGGGAAAAAGACCTTCATTAGGAATGGGGGGAGGGAAGGGGCTGGGAGATAAATAAGGGGTTGGGGGTAAGGTAGCAGGGAAGATGATAGGTAGATGCAGGCAGTGGATGATGGTGATAGGTCAGAGGGGAGGGTGGAAGGGATAGATGGGAAGGAAGATGGACAGGTAGGACAGTTCAAGAAGGTGTTGCTGAATTCGAGAGTTGGATCTGGGATGAGGTGGGGGGAGGGGAGATGAGGAAACTGGTGAAATCGATGTTGTTGCAGTCTGGTTGGCAGGTCCCAAGGCGGAAGATGAGATGTTCTTCCTCCAGGTGTTGGGTGACTTGGATTGGGAGGATAAGGAGTCCCAAGGCTTGCATGTCCTTGGTGGAGTGGGAGGGGGAGTTGAAGTGGTCGGCTACAGAGTGGTGCGGTTGTTTGGTGTGTGTGTCCCAGAGATGTCCCAGAAACATTCCACGAGTTGGCATCCTGCCACCCCAATGTAGAAGAGGCCACATCAAGAGCAAAGGATGAGGATGTGCAGGAAAATTTCTGCCCCTCCCCCCATTTCCTCGCAGATTCAACCCTCCAACCCAGCACCACCTTCTTGAACTGTCCTGCCTGTACACCTTCCTTCCCACCTATCCACCACACTCTCCTCTCTGACCTATCACCATCACCCCCCCCCCCCAACCTGCATCTGCCTATTGTCTTCCAAGCTACCTCACCACTACCCTTCTATTTATCTCTCAGTCTACATCCCCGCACCCTCCCAACGCCCCCCCATATTCCTAATGAAGAGCTTATGCCCAAAACATCAATTCTGCTCTTCGGATGCTGCCTGACCTGCTGTGCTTTTCCAGTGCAACACTTTTTGCCTCTGATCTACAGCATCTGCAGTTCTCACTTTGTCCTCATTTTTATGTTACACAACTCCTGTATTTGGTTAAAAATCACACAATACCAGGTTATAGTCCAACAGGTTTATTTAGAAGCACCAACTTTCTGTCCAGCACTCTGAAAGCTAGTGCTTCTAAAGAAACCTTTTGGACTATAACCCAATGTTGAGTGATTTTTAACTTTGTCCACCCCAGTCCACGTCATGACTCCTGTATTTGCATAGTTTGCTCCCTGGAAGGAATGCCTTGATTTATGCCAGATATCCTTTGGATGAGCGTCCCTTCCTGGGCATTGCATGATGTTTCTTTCTTGTTCGAGAACTCAGTCCTGTTCTGAATAAAAACTATTGATTCAACTTCATGCCAACATTTTTAACTCTCACTAAGCTTTAGATTGAGTGAGAAATGAAACCATATTAAAACATGGGCTGGATTGCCTAATTCTGCTCTTATGTCACATGAATCTATGTAAACAGGTGAAGATACAGTAAGCATAGTCTTACCAGATAGTAGGGTTGCTGTCTCATTAGATAGAAACAACTGGAGGTGGCTTAGCCTGAAGATCACCACACGTCAAGCAAGGGGAGAATTTGAGAAGGAGAATTCTTCATGGTAACTTCAACCAGTGTGGGAATTGAACCCATGTTATTAGTATTATTCTAAATCACAAAATAACCATCCAGCCAACTGAACTAAACTAACCACCTGCAACATATATTACATTAGCAGATCAGTAGCACTTGGGTTCGCCAGTTTTTTTCCCCCCCAAATTCAGCAATTTAACAATTATTTGTATGGGTATCCAATGAGGTGCAGCTGTTGTACAATTGGAGAACAGTTATTGAAGTTCCACCTTCTCCAGAGGTGAACATCGCTGAACAGATTGATTAGAAAAAAAAGACGTATCTGGATTTATTCGAAAATAGGTCAATTTAATATGGTACTTAGTAAACTTACGAGAAGAAATTAATGTTACATTTACAGAGGCTCATTCCAACACACAGACATAAACTGTGAATTGTGACCTTCTCTGATGAGTGTGTTAAGATTTACGGTCCACTCAGGGTCCATTGGTCCTATTGGTCAACGGGGTTTAGCTGCTCTCGTCCTATTGGTCATTGGGTTATGCTCTCACCTTATTGGTCAGTTGCTTTACAATGCCGTGACCTTATTGATCAGACTGCGCGTGCGCCCTCTTGTGGGTGGTTGGTGACCCCGCCTCTTCACAGCTCGCTGTTGATTGGCGGTTTGGCATCAGCTGACACAAGATGGCGGCGGTTTTGGGTCGCGGTGTCTGGGCTCGGGCCCGTGTCCTCCCAATGTCAGGTCGGTCTTCGTCCCAGTTTTATTCCTTTGATTTTACTCTCGTCTAGTGGGTTTTTCGTTCTCCCCCTGATGTCGAAGTCGGAACTCCAATAGCGCTGCTATTCGCTTTAGTCTCCTCGCGGCTCCTGGTCCCTGGGGGCTCTTGTACACCCACAGACAAGGTGTACATTGTTAACTGAAGGCCTTTTAACAGATACTCGATTCAAATTTAAACAAATAGGAAATTAGTTTCAAAGAGTAACAGAATGATATAACGTAATAATACAAATCGCATCTTTGAGTAATGCTGTTTCCAAACATTTTGGATACGGGTCTTAGTTCAGATCGCGAAGCGCTGACAACTCAGTTGTCACTGGGTTTTGAATTGATGGGTAGATTTCGGTTTTGTAGTGAATTCTTTCTGTGCCTTGGCCTAAAGCATTCGTGTCAATTGGTTTGTGAGATCTTGCTGTGTGATAAATAGACACTGAAATGTTCACTGTTTGTGTAGCACTTTGAGATGTTTCTTCGTTAAATTCTAAGGTGTATCTAGAAATGGAGGTCACTCCCTCATTACCATGCTACCAGTTTGATTAATAATAATGTTCTTTGGCTGTTCTTTTAATCTGATTGGAGTAGTGAGACAGGTTAGTCCAAGGTGATCTTGATTTGTTCTGTGTAGAGAGTAATACATCAATCAAATGTAACGTTTGGTGAAAGTGTGCCAGTTACTCCACTGGAAACAAAACTTAGAGTTCAAGTCGTAATGTATTTGTCATAGTTGTGTGTAGTTGATGGAAAGTTTGGTGATGTTAACAGGGAGCTTGAAGTGGTGGACCATGGCAACATGCACCTTTTGTTCTGTCAGAGATATGAAATGTGCCATACAGGATTGAGCTGGTTGAGTCCTGTCATTAGATAAGGGTATTCACCAACTTTGGAATAAAAGGTTGCTATCAAATTAGATATAACACAGGTAAATCATGTAAATGTGTGTGATTGTGAATTTCTAGTCATTAATCTGTTCAGAGACCACTTGAAGAATGAGAGGGGTGAAGGAAAGAACAAATGAGGTGAATAATGAGAGGCATGTGGAATTAGAAATTAGAATTAATGCATTAGGAGTCAGGTCAGCAATTTCTATTAGCAGATCAGTCAAACCTGTTAAAATCAGCACATGAATTAATTGTGTTGAGTTTTGGATTCTTATTAATTTGTATTCTGAAACTTTGACTTGTTATCACAAAAATTAATGTTTTATTCTGAAAAAAAAACCATGTTAGAAATGATTTCATATTGAATCAAGCAGGTTTCATTATGGTGATGTTTTGAGCTCTGCATTATTCGAGTGGTTTCCTTCATTGTCAAAGGTTACTAATTTAATTTTGATGAAAAGCTTTGGGTTACTGCATCATTATGCAAAATATTGTTTGGATATTTGATATGTAATTTGAAAAAATTGGTTGTAAGACATTTTATGAAAGTTGAACTGATTTCCAACATGACTGATCAAAAAAAATGCTTTTGTTTTAAATATTTGTTCAACCTGTTTATGTTCTTGTATCAGCCACAGGTAGCGACTGTCTTGTTATAAGGGAAATTGAAATGAAAGTAAGGATGTTTTGTTTCACTTATAAAGGGCAATGATGAGACCATTTCGTTTTGGTCCTTTTATTAAGGAAGCATGTAAATGCATTGGAAGCGGTTTAGAGGACGTTTGTTAGATTGACTCCTAGAATGAGGAGGAGTCAGACTCGTAGAGACATGCAAAATGGAAACAGACCCTTTGATCCAACTTGTCCATGCTGACTAATTATCTTAACTAACCTAGTCTCGTTTGCCTGCACTTGGTCCATGTCCCTCAACCCTTCCTATTCATAAATCCATCCAGATGCCTTTTGAATGCAGTAATTGCACCAGCCGCCACCACTTCTTTTGGCAGCTCATTCCAAATACACGCCACCCTTTGTGTGAAAAAGTTGCCCACTCTCACCCTAAATCTATGCCCTCGACTCCCCCCACAAATCCCAGGAATAATACCTTGTCTGTTTATCCTATCCTATGTCCCTCATGATTTTATACAGCTCTTTAAGGTCACCTCTCAGCCTTCAATAATCCCAAGAAAACAGCCCCAGCCTATTAAGCCTCTCCCTATAGCTCAAATCCTCCATCCCCGGCAACATCCTTGTAAATCTTCTCTGTATCTTTCAAGTTTCACAACATCCTTCCAATAGGAAGGAGACCAGAATTGCATGAAATATTCAAAAAGTAGTCTAACCAATGTCCTGTACAGCTGCAATGTGACCTCCCAACTCCTATGCTCAATAGTTTGACCAATAAAAGAAAGCATCCCAAACGCCGCCTTCACTATCCTATCTACCTGTGACTCTACTTTCAAGGAACTATGAACCTGCACTCAAAGTCTATTTGTTCAGCAACACTCCCAAGGACCTTACCATTTAGTGTATAAATCCTGCCCTGATTTGCTTTTCCAAAATGCAGCACCTCTCATTTACCTAAATTAAACTCCATCTGCCACTCCTCAGCCTGTTGGCCTATCTGATCAAGATCCCATTGTAATCTGAAGTAACCTTCTTCGCTGACCACTACACCTCCAATTTTGGTGTCATCTGCAAACTTACTAACTATAGCTCTTAGACTCACACCAAAGTCATTTATATAAATGACAAAAAGTAGTGGACCCAGCACTGATCCTTGTGGCACACCACTGGTCACAGGCCTTCAGTCTGAAAAGCAACCCTCCATCACCACCATCTGTCTCTACCTTCGAGCTAGTTCTGTATCCAAATGGCTAGTTTTGAGATTAGGTTGTTCGTGCTGGGCTTGTTTCCACTGGAGTTTAGAAGAGTGCACGGTGACTTGATTTAAATTGTATAAGATCCTGAAAGGTCTTGACAAGGTGGACAAGGAAAAGGGTGTTTCCTCTTGTGGGTGAGTCCAGAATTAGGGGATATTGTTTTAATATTAGGGATTGCTGTTTAAGAATAGATGAGACTTTTTCACTCTTAATGTTGTATGGATTTGGAATGCTGTGCCTTATGTTATGAAGTTGAGGGTGTGAATTATACCTCTGAGAGAGAGAATGCTGTTCTGAACTGAGGTTAAAAGCACCTGTGTATACGACTGGATGGCAATCCCAGAGTGTACTGGAAAATAGAAAATAGAAAATATGTAACATTTGACTATGAAGTGAATACCTGAGTTTATGTTGCTGTTTGACAACAATTCGTATTTAACCAATCAGTTTAAATTGTGTGCTACGATACTGAAACCCAATAGAGTTTGAATTTATTGTTTTGCCAACATCAAACCAATGAGACGATCTGATGTTGCAGGGATATAAGAATGCGGAAAGTTTGAAAATTGGTCAGAAAGCAACTACTGTAAGGAGAGAAACGGCGGGAAAGATAAATGCCAATGTATCATCATGCTCTTAAAGAAGTCAGAAAAAACCCTTTCTGTGAAAAGTTATCTTTTTCATGTAAAGCCTATTTGCAGTAAGAAGGAAGAAGACGACCCAGGGAGACCAGCAGCCAGAGGAGTAAAGATACAAAAGAAGACAGAGACTCTCATTTTGAGATTAAGTTAATGTAATTTTAATAAATGTTTAATTGGAATAGCATATGTATGTTTTATAGAGTTGGAGTCAGATTATAAGTAGTTAAGAGATTTTGAATAGTTTTTGTTTAATGTTTACTTTTAGAGTTAGAAAATGTTGTAATTTTCTTTTAAATAGTGGAATTTGGAGTTCTCTATCACTCATATTTTAATAGATTACAAGGTGAGGCAAACTTTTTTAGGTGTTTGGTTTAGTTAACAGAAAAGGTTCACCTCTGTGTAACACTTAAAAAAAAAAAAATGGTGGGAGGTGGGGGGTCATTGAATATTTTAAGTCATTGTTAGGCAAAGCAATCAAAGATTATCAAAATAAGTAGAAATGTGAAATTTAAAACACAAGATCAACCATGATGTCATTGAATGGCAGAGTATGCTAAAGAGACTGAATGGTCAACATCTGCTCCTGTTCATGTTTTCATAATTTGTTCCATTTCAAATATGTAAAATTGGCATGTAGACAATGTTCCCTTTTAAATGTTAATTGTCAGTTGCATATCATGTCATGATAGCTGTGTTGTCTTTCAGGTTCTGTTTCACCAGGTTTAGCCTCCGTGTCCATTCTGATTCAGAAAAGGAAGATCCATCACCCTCCCATTCCTCGTGGTAAAGGTGGACGTTCATCCTTTAGTGGGATTGTGGCCACGGTTTTTGGGGCAACTGGATTTCTTGGACGATATGTGGTGAATAGGCTTGGTAAGATCCATTACATATTTTAATATTGTCTTACAGTAGGGATTATGAATATTTATTTTCTAATCAAGTTTTTACTTAATATTTTCTTCAGCTTTTGTGAAATAAAATGTTATTTTCAATTAGTACAGTGCAAAGGATTTCTAGTTGTGAATGCTGCAATACCAAGCCTGCGATTTGAGATTTGTTTCATACATCAAATTGATAGAAAATTTATAAATAACTGAGTTGTGAGTGAGGCACTAAAAATATCGATTTATTTCAGCATTTTATGTAATTTAAGCCATGAAAATACATAATTGAAGCAATAGAGGTTCAGATTCTGAAGGTATGATGGGAAAACACAATATAACATAAGGCTACATAGTAATTTTGTTTTATTTAAAAATATTCCCAAACTCCCAATTTATAAACTTTAAAGGTGGGTATAATCATATTTGCTGTAGCTTCACTGTAGCAGTTGTAATCATTATAGAAAGTGGTTGCATAAATAGCATAAGGTCTCACTCTCAGATTTCTAATTGTTGAGAATGATTGACTGTAATTTTCCCCTTTGTTGCAAGTGTTGTAAAGTTTCATTGATTACAATCTTTGAATTCCTTGGTATTTACTTTTTTAGGGTTCTTCATTTAGCCTTCATTTTAAAAGTTTGAGGAACTCTTTAACAATGTTCTAAAGAGCTGATATTGTAGGTGTTGGAAAACTGAAATACCAGGCATCTGGAGCCCTCTGAAAAAGTCACCTACTAAGTCTTGTCTAACTATAAAACTGGATCCCTCCAACTAACCACTGGAGCCCTCCCAATCACTTTCACCTGACCTACCCAACCCTCACACTAGATTACCTGTCACCTTATACCCCCTGTCAATCTATGAACCCCTGTGTTCTTAAGGAAGGTAACTAGACCGAAATGTTAACTCTGCTTTCTCTCCACAGATGCAACCAGACCAGCTGAGTTTTTCCAGCGATTTCTGTTTATGAAAATGTTAGCTATCTTAACAATAAGATAACTCAGGGGAAAAAAAAGTCAAATGATATGACATTGCATCCACTTTCCTGTGTGTCTCAAAGCAGGACAGTATTTAAAGATGAAGAGACCTTTAAAATGTTTGCAAAGACCAACTAAAAATGCCACATAAAGACAAACCGTTCACTTTTAGAAAGTGACATACAGCAAAAAAAGTCAATATTTCAGCTATTTGATCAGAATTAGAAAGCTGTAGAGATCTTATCCAGAAGGAAAACCAGAGGCCAGCAGAAAGGATTGATCTCTGTATGGTTGGATGACGTATGTTTACAGAGAAACTAACTACAAGGAAGAGGCAATAAAAGAGTTGGTAAAGAGTCATACAGCACGGAAAGAAACTATTCGGTCCAACAGTCCATGCCAAACATAATCCCAAACTAAACTAGTCCATCTGCCTGCTTGCTTCTGGTCCACATCCCTCCACATCTTTCCTATGTATCTATCCAAATGTCTTTTAAAAGTTTTAATTGTACCCACATCCACCACTTCCTCAGGAACTTCATTCCACATGCGAACCACCCTCTGTTTTAAACAATTTGCCTCATGCTTTTTAAAAAATCTCTCATCTTAAAAATGTGCCTCCTAGAAATCCCCCATCCTAGGGAAAAGACAAAATCATTTACTCTATCTATACTTCTCATTAATTTATAAAATTCTATCAAATCGTCTATTAGAAGGACTTCTTTTTAAGGGGGTAGCTTTGATGTCGTTGTTAATGTAATAGAGGATTATTTCAGTGTGCTGAATAACTTTAACTCCATGATTGAATATAATTAGAAATTATTTCTTACATTTTTTAAAAGAAACTTTCTGTAGTTACATGCTAAGTTTCTCAAGTAGTCCCCAGTTTGGTGTCTGAACTTAGAATTGTTTTGGGCTTTTTATGCAACAGCTGTGACGCAGATGATACTCGGAAATTTTATTTTGTATATTAAAGGTTTGTTTAATACATAATTCAATCTTTTCAGGGCGAATTGGTTCTCAGGTAGTGATACCACATCGCTGTGATCCATATGATGTCAATCATCTCAGAGTCATGGGTGACTTGGGACAGATGACCTTTCTTGTGAGTCTCAAATACTGTTACTGATGTGTAACTCGTAGATATCTTTAGAGAGTTATCAAAAATACATTTAAGATATTAGCACAAGTTTGTACTGCGATTTCAGCTGATGCTGAATTACCAGGTTTAAATGAACTTATAAGGGGCAAACCATAATCAAACACATCTCTACACAGCTGAAGGCAAAATTATTGAGCTGTTCTGGGAGAAGTAGCAATGTGTGAGTGTGTCACTCACTTTCTAAACTGGAAAAGCAACACTCAAATTTTCTTAACTTATCTAGTTAGTGTGTCAATGTTTTGGATTTGGACTAATGTCCTGTTGTAAACTGATGTGAAGGTAATGTGCTTAAATGTATGAAAATGATATTGAATTGATGATTCACTGATTTAATGTAAAAGAAAAGAAGCCGGTTTGAACGATTGGGAAATATATGCAGTCTACATGTTGGAAACACTTTGAATCTAAGAAACTGATTGAAATAACAAGTATATTAAATTGCTGCAATTTAAGGAGCCGCAAAGGACTGATCTAGCCAAAAGGAGGCTGTCCTATTAAAGAATCCCCTTGCACATATCCACCACTAAGAAATTAAGTAGCTGAAACCACCAAATAAGAAATGAAAATGCAAATATACTAAGTTGCATTAGTCTTGAGGGGTGGATTGCCATGATTGACACCGGTGGACATTAATGTCTCAAAAGCTGTATTTTAATCTTCTAATATGATTAATTTGATTGTCAGGACTGGAATCCTAGAGATATAGATTCCACCAGACGAGCTGTGGAACATTCCAATGTTGTTGTTAATCTTGTTGGACGTGAATGGGAAACATGGTAAGCATCAATTTTAACCGGAGTCAGAACAAACATTATTTGTTTTACTATATTAACTTGATTGTTTTAGGGTGTAATTTATATACCACACGTTAGGATCCTTTCTTTTTGTTTCTGATCTGGGAACCTTTACCTAATGAAAAATGTAGAACCAGCCCCAATGGGCTGCTGCAAGAGTAAGATTTGTGTTAGTCATCCACCTCTTTTCAAGGCACTGACTAAAACTGGTCTGAGATTTCACAAGATTACTTCAACAGATAGAAATCACAACAGCTTTCAAACATCTTTGGATGATTTTACTCAACTCTGCACACAGCAACTTTTTAAAAAATGGGGCCTTCTTGTCCAGAAAGAAATAAAACTAAAAAGTTGCACTTGCATGTAACTACAGGCATTCTAAAATGCTTTCCAGCTAGTGCAGTATCTGTTGCGATTACTTTGCTATTGCTGGAAATGTGGCCATCAATCCTCACATTGCAAGTTCCTGCAAACAGCAATATGATAATGGGCAGATAATCTTGTTTTTTCTGTGATGCTTTTTTTTGGGGGAGGAATGTTTCTCTAAATGCTGTTCAAAATAGTGCTGTGGAATCTTTAACACCCATGGAGAGGGCAGATGAAGCCTTAGTTCTGAATTACATCTCTTCTTCAGCGCTACGCTGAAATATCAGAACTTATTTGTGTCCCAGTTTTAATGTGTGACTTGAACCCACAACCTTCTGACTGAGGCGGAAATGCCACCAATTGACCCACAGTCATTATAATGGGAGAAATGTAATGTGCACTGCTGAATAGCTATCAGCCAGTTTACAATACTGTATAAAGACAAAATGCAAAACTGGCCATAATTTCCCCAGATGCTAAATTTCTGGTCTTAATGTTGGAATATTGCATGCAATTCTGGTTTCCTTCCTATCGGAAAGATGTTGTGAAACTTGAAAGGGTTCAGAAAAGATTTACAAGGATGTTGCCAGGGTTGGAGGATTTTAGCTACAGGGAGAGGCTGAACAGGCTGGGGCTGTTTTCCCTGGAGTGTTGGAGGCTGAGGGGTGACCTCATAGAGGTTTACAACATTGAGGGGCATGGATAGGATAAATAGACAGTCTTTTCCCTGGGGTTGGGGAGTCCAGAACTAGAGGGCATAGGTATAGGGTGGGAGGAGAAAGATATAAAAGAGACCTAAGGGGCAACTTTTTCACGCAGAGGGTAGTATGTGTATGGAATGAGCTGCCAGAGGATGTGCTGGAGGCTGGTACAATTGTACCATTTAAGAGGCATTTGGATGGGTATATGAATAGGAAGGGTTTGGAGGGCTGGGTGCTGGTAGGTGGGACTAGATTGGGTTGGGATATCTGGTCGGTATGGATGGGTTGGACTGAAGGGTCTGTTTCCATGCTGTACATCTCTATGACTCTGTGACTCTATTACGTTTAACTTTAGCTACTGATAAACAAATGGGAGCAAGCAGAAGCAGATGCTGTTTACAAATGTGGCCATTTTCCGTGAAGGTGTGGACAATATCCAATTTTGCTTCACTGCCACACATCTTGACACTTTCATGGCTTGTTAAACCATTTAACAGATTTTTCTGTTGTGAATTAGCTACATTTGCCTCCAAACATGGAGCCTCTTCTGTCTCCAGCACAAATTCTGTTTCTATTTTCTCCAAAGGAGACCGAAGGAAGAGCAGAGAGACTGAGGGGGCACATGATTGAGACATGTGGGATTGTGGTGGGCATGGACAGGTTAGACTGGAGAAACTTTCCCTTTGCTGGAGGATTCGATGAAAAGGTAGCATATATTTAAAATAAGGGTCAGAAGGTTTAAAGGGGATGTAAGGAAAATATTTTCATCCAGAGTGTGATGGGAATTGAAACTTGGTGCTTGTAAGAGGGGGAGTGATAATATTTAGATGTCATTTTCGATGCCAAGGCAAACAAAGCTCTGGGTTCAGTGCTTGAAAATTTTGACTAGTGCAGACTTGAGGGGCTTATAAGGTCTTTTTCCGTGCTTTGGATATCTGACTTTACTCCATTCTCCTAAGTTCAACACATAATTCTTTGAAGTGTGTGTTACATATAAACAGGGTGATTAAAAAGGTGTCTAGCACGCTTGCCTTCATTGCTCATTCCTCTGAGTTTAGGAGTTGGGGAGTTGTTTTGAGGTTGTACAGGACATTGGTGAGGCCTCTTCTGGAATACTGTGTCCAGTTCTGGTCGCCCAGTTATAGGAAGGATATTATTAAGCTGCAGATGGTTCAGAAGAAATTTACCAGGATGTTGCTGGGTGTGGAAGGTTTCAGATATAAAGAAAGGCTGGGACCTTTTTTCGCTGGAGCATTGGAGGTTGAGAGGCGACCTTAATAATGAGGGGTATAGATAGGGCTCATAATTTTTCTCTAGGACGGGGGATTTCAAGACTAGGGGATGGACTTTAAGATGAGTGAAGAGAGATTTAAAACAGACAAGGGGCAAAATTATTTGAGGTAGTTCCCATGTGGAATTACCTTCCTAAGGATGTGGTGGCTTTGGGCACAATTGCAATGTTTAAAAGACATTTGGATAAGTACATGAATAGGGAAGGGTTTAGAGGGATATGGACTATGAACAGGCAGGTGGGACTAGATTAGTTTAGGATTACGTTCGGCATGGACTGGTTGGACCAAATCATCTGTTTCTGTGCTGTGTGACTCCATCACTCTATGTTCACCTTTACTCTGTGTATAATGTTTATTTGGAGATTTTTGACAATGACAGCCAAAAATAATGCAAATTTTATTTTCTGTTATGTATCAATGTTTAAATATTTTAGGAACTTCAAGTATGAGGATGTTAATGTCAAAATTGCACAGGATATTGCTCGTGCATGCAGTGAATCTGGAGTTGAAAAATTAATCCATGTTTCTCATCTGAATGCACACATGAAGAGTGTTTCAAAACTATTAAGAACAAAGGTAGGAAGAACGTGACATCTTGGAAGTTAGAACCTCCAGCTGTAATATCAAAATCCACAGAACAAAGTGGAAATGCACTTGTTTTGAATGTTTTCTGGCAGGCTGTTGGAGAAAAGGTTGTGCGGGAAGAATTCCCAGGTTCTATCATCATCAAACCGTCTGAAATTTTTGGAAGAGAGGACAAATTCCTCAACTATTTTGCAAGTAAGAGTTTCTTTTGTAAGCATAATGTGCTTTCGATTTCAGTTCACATTTTGTGAATTATTAATGTTTGGGCAAGTGTTTTATTTGGAAACTTTGTACATATTTACGTACAGAATCATACCTTTTGTGCCTGTATTGACTCTTTCAAAGAGTTGTCCAATTTAAGCCCGCACCCAGACTTTTCTCTTACCTCCAAATTAGTTCACTTTAAATTCTTGTCCACGTCCCTTTTTAGAATTTCTATGGAATTTGATTACTCCATCTTCTTAAGTGGTACTTTGAAGATCCCTATAACTGTTTTGTATGAAAAGAATTCTTCAAAATTTTCCTTCCAAATTTTTTCTAGCTAAGGAGTGGGAGAGATTGTGGATATGAGAACAAAATAAACTGATGCTGATGTGCAGGTAACTGTATTTTGCATCCTGCAGTGCCCTCTTGGTAGCTACTTTCGAAGTTTGAGAATGACAAGGCGGCACTGAAAGGAAACTCTGCCTCAACCTTAACTAATGATATCCCATGTTATCAGTGCCCCTTTGATATGTATGCCTTTTTTTTGGGTCTGTTTTGCAGCACTTTATCACAGGCCTTTTGATTATCCACATATACATCTACTTCACTGCTTTTATCAACTTATTAAAAGCCCTCGATTTTGAATACATTCGATAACCATCTCTGAAAAACTGAGATGATTCTCCTTTAGAACAATTTCTCTGGATAACTGGGATGCAGCACACTACTTTTAGGACTATGAGTCTAGATGCGCAGATTGTTAAAACCAGAGGTAGGAGTCCAACTCATCGTTAGCACTAGAAGTTTAAATTCAATTTATGCAATAAATATTCAATGAAAAGCTGGCATCATTAATGGTAAACATGGATCTCCTGGATTGTGGTAAGAACAAATCTGGTTCACAGGTTTTTCTTTTAGTGAAGCAAATCTCCATACTTGTTTGAAAGTTTAAAAATGATTGCCTTAGAAATGGCCTGGCAAGCCATTCAGATGTAGTCAAGGTGAGTCAAAACCCCACGAATGTTGTACTGTTACTCTCACTGTTTTTCAGAAAGTTCATTATTTCACAGATAACCATATGTCTGCTCATTTCACCAGTGTCTCCACAGCCTCTTGCAGCTGTCCTTTTCACTATTTACTACGTTGCCAAGTTTTGTTTCATCATAAACTTGATAATCATTTTCACCGTTCCCACATTCATTTATACGGCAGCAATTTTCCTAATACCAACCCCGTCAATGCATCTGTTCAGTCAGAAAACAAAACAATCACCACTATTCTCTGCTTGACCCTTAACTCGTGATCGCTAATGTTATCACTGCTACTTTTGATACTGTGCTTTTTCATTCTGTTTATAGCACTTTATCACATGCCTTTTTAAAGTTCATATGTACAATAGCTACTTCCCTATCTTTATCAACCTTCTGTTATTTCATCATAGAATCTATTTGTCTCTCACAAATCAGTGCTGACTGCCTTACTAAAGTGAGAATTAATTGTGCATCTTTATACAACAGAGATTTTCATCTGTAGCTAAGCAAGACTCAGACATGATATGACTATAATGCATAAAGTTAGTGATTTGTGACAATGGACTTCTTATCAGTCTGAAAAATGTGTTCTGTGAGAAACTGGTACATGCTTCAGAAGGCTATTCTTAGTGAAGCTGATTCACTGGATGAGACTGTCAACATCTTTATTGAATCACTCTAGATAGAATTAAACTGTATACCAGTGTACTTGGCACAGCAGCTAAATGGCTAATAATAATGGAGCAAAAACATTGGACACAAAAATACATACAAAAATATTATAAAACAAACCAGCAGATATTAACTGACAATAAAGGCCCAGTCTGTATAAATTGGAGCATGAAAAATTGTGACATGGAACCCTTGAATTTTGAGGTTAGAACTAATAGTAGGCAAGGGAAAGGTCGATATTCTTAAATTTCAGTTCACATTTTTTAAAGACAGTCCAGGTGAGAAATCATTTAGCAGTAAGAGCCTGGATTAGAACTTGAATACAAAGAAAATGTTTCCACGTAAGTATGTAATATTTTATTTTACTATTAAATGAAATGAAGGCATGAAGAGTAAATTGTATATGCAAATTGTCAGCTTGTCATTATGTTCAGTACAAAAATATTTTACTACTTTTTGAGGACACCATTGGATATTGTGGCTTTTTTTTCTAGATATGCGTTGGTTTGGACGTGCCACACCCCTTATTTCTATGGGCATGAAGACTGTAAAGCAACCTGTATATGTATGTACATTAGAAATGGTTTTAAATTGTTTAGTTGGTACTTAAAATCCTGATTATTTCATTTGACCAATTATGTAAGTGTAATTTTCTATCTTAATAACACAGGTGGTGGATGTGGCCAAAGCGATTGTAAGTGCTATTAAAGACCCTGACTCCAGTGGAAAATCATATATTATAGTTGGGTAAGTTTTAAAGTTAGTATTTACTTCAGCTTCCTCCTGCTCAAATTCTCCCTGACCCCTCTTATCAGATCAACCTTTGATGTGTTGTTTCTCATCACTACTTTGTTCCTCAGTTCTCATGGAAATTATTTCCTGCTTGACTCAATGCTTGATTTTTCCCAGATCGGATTCTTTTAATCATCAAAGTCTTCCTTTCTTTAAACTTTAATCCTTTCTTTTAACAATACTGTTATCACTTTTATCTTCAAAGCAACTTATCTGTGGACCATTCAATCTCGTCACTTTCTTCACTTGAGTCCTAAAATATTACCTCTATGTTCAAATCCCTTTTAGTCTGTTTTCTGTTCTGTCCACAGCACGAGAATTGCCCTAGTCAAATTCAACAACATAATACTGCGAGAATAGAATCATTCTGCCCTTCCTGTCTCAGCTGTTCACGTGATTGTCTATTGGTTTCCTCCTTTCTCTTTTGCGTTGCTGTCCACCACAGTATCTTAGTCCTATTCTTACCTGTCCCAAAATATCCATCAGCTTTCAACAGACTATCTTCCAATCACCATTTGATCACTTTGGCAGTAACCCAAGGCTGCAGCTTTGGCACCTTCCTTCTCCTTGGATGTGTTCCAACATTCATTGTGGCAGGAGTTTGAACATAAGCATAGATTTAGATGAGTGCTTGCTCAACTGGTTATGAATTGTAATAAACCAAAATACAGCAACATAATGTTTTCAGATTGAGGAACAATTTATTTAAGTGCATGGCTTTTTTTTCATTTCTCTTTGCATGACCACGCATGCTCAGTAATTTTGTGTGTGCCATGTGTGGAGGCTTAGCATAGCTATTGCTTTAGCATTGGCCGTGCAAACTTAGAGGGAATGTTTTGCTTCGGTGTAATTATCCTTTGTTTTGGAATTGACAATACAGATTGTGATTTTATATATTCTAGTGTGACTAATTTTGTAGTAAACATCAATATGATTTTAATTTCAGTCAAAATTAAGCTTGTTGGAATTTTTTATCTCTGTAATGGGTGATGAGTTGAGACTTTTATGTTCTTGAGCAGTATTTATAATTTTTATTATTTAACAGGCCTCATCGATACCTTCTTCATGACCTTGTGAAATATATATATGCTGTTATGCATCGGCCATTTGTTTCATACCCAATGCCAAGGCCTATCTATCAGTGAGTATAAGTTATAAGATTACAGTGATGGAATTGGCAGCAGGGATAGTTAAGAGGATACTGTGAATCAGTTGTTATGAAAGGAAAAAGTTTTAAATTGGTTACTTTTGCTTGTAAAGCGTACCTCTCGGATTACCTGGTTCATGTCTAGATTTACACATTGTTTTAAAGGTCAAATTCATATCCTAATTGGGGTGTTTTTATTTAATTATGTAGCTCGTGTATCTTTTCAATTTTTTTAAAATTACATTTGAAAGTGAACATTCTTTTAAGTTTCCAATTCCAAGAATTTTTTCTTTCTCTTATTTTAAAAAACAATTGGAGGCACAGTTCACCATTTCCTACTGTGACAATTTGGGAACAGAAGTTTGGTAGAACTCATGAAGTGTGTTTTTTGCTTCAATCTGACATTAAAAGAAGAAACTAAAAATATATAATACTTTTAGTGCCGAAGATAAATTCTTAGTATACAAGGAAGAGGCGATGGCGTAAGTGCTAATGTCACTACATTGACAATCCAGAACCCTAGCATGGCAGTGAAATTTGGAAGTCATGAAAGCCAAAATTGAATAAAACCCTTTTGGTCATCCTTACTAAGTCTGGCCTTTGTGATTGTGATTGACTCTGTTTTTGCCCTCGGAATTTATGAGCAAGCCACTCTGTTCAAGAGCAAATATGATGGTTTAACAAAAGCTAGCCAAGCCAATGATGCCCACATCCCATGAATGAAATATATTCAATTTCTATTTGTAGCCTTCTAATTGTCCAAGACATCAAAGTTGCACAAAAATACAGGATTACAATGTGTCTGGTTTCTGCTTTGATTCTCTATTCCTACCTGCTTTTATCTTGATCCTCTTTTTTTCATTGCTTGGTCCAACAGCAGTGCATCTCTGGTAAAATTATTAGATCAGGTGGTCAAGAAGATTCTTCTTCACCTCCCCCATTTTGTAACTGGTTTAATCTTGTCTATTGATGTAGCTGGATTGATGCATCTTTGTGGCGTTCATACTCGGTGGTTAGCACTGCTGCCTCACAGCGCCAGGAACCTGGGTTCAATTCCAGCCTTGGGTGACTGTGTTAATAGCTCCACCATGGGTGGCTATAGCTAAAGCCCCAGATTCCGGAATTCCTCTATACATGTCATTGCCACTCTATCACTTTCACCTTTAAGGCAGTTTCTGAATCATCATCTTTAACCAAAAGTTTAATTGGCGAGACTGACAGCTGTGATTCAGTGCCAACTTTATTTGATAATGCTGCTATGGTGTATCTTGGTATTTGTGATTTTAGAGAATCTAGAGGCCTGGCATTCAAACTGGAATTCCATTAACAAACATATCGATTTAGACCCCATTTACCAGCCTCTTCAAAAAAGAATCAAAGTGATATCACCCACCACAATAGACCAAAACACACAACAAGCAGGACAGAACACCAGCACTTCATCAGAGGCTCACTGATCTTACCGAGTATGGAGATGAAACGTCTGAGAACAAACCTACCAGCTCAGTGAGCAAACTTAGAACCTGCAACTTATGATGTTTCATTACATTAAAGGCATAAAAATATAAATTGCTGTTGTGTACACTTCCCTCGATCTTTGTCCTTCAGCTTTTCTCCTGAAAGCAGATGCAACAATCTCTTAAAAGAGAACTGGATAAATGCTTTACAGTTGTACAAATTAGTTTATATTCAGTTAAAACAGCTTTTCATCACATACAAATCTTACTGATTTGAAAGAAGGAACAGAGTTTTGGATCTAAGATTGTGGATTTAGAACACACCATAAATCAGTGTAATGGGCTTGAGTAGTTTTATGCTACATTGTGTATGCTCAGTGACCAGTTTGTTTGGTGTTAATCAAGTAAATGGCTGTTATTCCTTTACTACAGTTTGTTGGCAAGATTTTTTGAACTGAGTCCTTTTGATCAATGGACGTCTCGTGACAAAGTGGATAGGGTATGTGTTTGCTCTGCTTAGTACATTACTTTTTTTGATCATGTGACATTGGATTTTTAAATCAGGATTGTAAAAAAAGTCAAACTATTGTTTAAGTATCTTCAGAAGTGTGTTAAATGCATCATCAATTATGATTCTGTGTGACATATGTTGAATTCTGTATTAACAGTTCAAGTTTCTTTACTGAGATCATCTTAGAATGTATTTAGTTGTATTCTCGGCTGTGAATACTTGACCTAGACTGCTATTTAATTCCAATAACACTTTTTTGAAGAATTGGAATTTCTCCTTGGTTTAACATTCCTCCGTCAGCTGACACTCTCCAGAATATTGGGTGATTTTCTTTTTGTTTATTGCTGAGCTAAGATGGGTGTCACATTTCCTTCATTTCACTGAGGGGTGACATAATCAGATTATCTTGAATTTTGTTACTTTCCCAATCTATATATTAGTTCTTAGAATTTTGTTTTGCTTTGGATGGATGGCAAAGGGTAATATCGGCAGAATAGACATGTTTTAATCAATGTGATTAATTCAACAAAATTAGAATTCATTTAATGATTATTGTGCATTGCCAGCTTTTATAAGTCCACTACTTGATTTTACCGCAGAAAGATTGTAATCCATCTTCTTTCAATTGTAACTCACCCTACTTTGCTATAATTTATCAGGTTATGAATGTAAAATTTGAGCCAGTTTAATACTTTGGATATCAAAAGTATGATGGCCTGTGCATTGAAGAGGATATGTGATTTCTGGAGCTGGAAAATGCTAAGAAATGCTTGTGGGATTTAAATTTTAAAATAGTAAATTATCTACTGTGTTGCTCATGGAGATTACCAAGCATACTTTTCATATAATAAAAAGTTTCCTGTTACCTCTGCCTAGTGCAATAAATATACACTCCAACTGTAATGATCCAAACTATTCTAATTTCATATCATTAGGCTTAAATGTGCCCTGAGGTCAGGCCTTGGGTTGCTAACTCTAGTTGAAGCATTCCTGGAAGTTTGACTGAGATATTCTGATGACATTATTTCCACTCATTTTTCTGCATTTATTTTCTACTGGTTAGATTCCCAGTGATTGAAAATCTTTCTTGTGTTTAACTGGTGTACAAAAGTCCAAGAATCAGGAAGCCATTCATGAGCAGGGAAAGAGGGGAAATAGTGCGAAAGAGGAGAAATCCATTTTGAGCCACAACTGCCTTCAAATTCCAGGGTTCCCTCTCCCAAATCTCAATGCATCTCCACTCCCCTGACCAACTGCTACATTATCTTTGATTCCCAGTTGGACATTTGAGGACCAGAGTAACAATGAGAGAGTGCATTGTTACTCCAAATCCAGTTTCATCAGCCCTGGATTTAATGTTGGGATATTGTATTTCCCAACAGCCCTGGAATTTTGCAGCTGTTCAGTCTTTTTAAGAAATGTACGATATTTCTTAACTTTAGGCTCTATACAAATTATTTATTGGAAGTTTTCCTATTTAAATTTAATACTTCAATTAAATTTGTCTTTTTAAAAAGGTAGCATAATTGAGAGAAGATTTACACAATGCAAACATTTCAATGAATCAGTTTCTGGAGTACTGAAATAACTTTGTCCTATCTGTCTGTTTATGAATTTATTTTAGTTGCACATCACAGACTTTAAATACCCTGACCTTCCTGGTCTGGAGGACTTGGGAATTACCCCAACACCTATTGAACTAAAAGCAATTGAAGTTGTACGACGTCATCGGAAGTATCGTTGGTTGGATACTGACCTGGATGATGCAAAACCAGCAACACCTGTGAATTACTAATATATTCTGAATGAGATATTCTTGGATTCCTGAAAGATTACCACATGTATCTACTTTTGACAGTAATGTACATAAAAAGTTGGGCCTGTCCAGTTTTAAAGGAATAAATTCAAATATATTTAAACATTTTCTTTGTGGTTTAATAAATTTAAGGACATAAGTAAATAGTAGCTCTGATATGCTATAATACTTACTTGCATCTAGGTTTTGCAGCTCAACTTGTAACTTGGACATCTCTATTAATTAGCGATAGTATTTTCATGTGATTAGATAAGGAATTAGCAGGACCTTAGAGCCTGCTATGCCATTCAGATAAATCAAGAATAATCTAATTATGGCCTCAACTGCAATTCCTTGACTGTGCAACATATCCTGCGCTCCCATCAGTAATCTTTGACTCTCTTTACTGTAAAAAGGAAATCGAATGCCACCTTGATTAAACTCAATGACCCAGCCAGTACTGCTTTCTGGAGAAGAGAATTTTACATGCTAATAACCCTCACCCACAAAAAAAAACTCATTTCTGTTTTGAAAGGATGAACTCTTTCCCTTAAGCTATGTATCTTAGTTCAGCAAAACACATCCCCCTGATATCCCCCCTTTCAAATGCTGTCAGAATCTTTGTGTCACTTATCACCTCTCATTCTTCTAAATACTAATGAGTATAGACCCACCTGTTCAACCTTTCCCAGATTAATCTCCATCTGCACACTTGCCCACTTGATTGGTCTGCATTCCAATGTAGCTTTATGCTCTAAATTACATTTATTATGTCCCTTAGTTTAATGTTATCTGCATATTTGGATATAGTACTTTAGGAAGGAATAATGCAAAGTGAGAGGGTGAAACATAGAACCTACAAAAGATCACTGGCATTTGGACACTGTTATATTCTGTTGATCAGAATATTCCATATAGTCCTTCTCGGTACTACCTCACAACTAATTGATGGCCCACATTAGACTGGACATTAATATTTACACTTTCTTAGCCAGTCCCTGTTAGTAACACAAAACATGACCCATCCATCACAAATGTGTACTGATTCTCATAATCGTCACCAGAGAGAAAAAAAATTACCTTGTAAATCGTTGTTACTTGGTAAAACCACTCTGCAGAATTTGGCTGCCATGTTTTCTTGTGCTGTGGCATTGCTTTGTAAAAACACCTTTGTAAAAATGCTCAATCTCAACTGTTGCAGTGCAGAAGGAGGGCATTTGACTCATGTTGCCAATTCTTCAAATCAGCATTTCACTTAATCTTTTTCTTTTCCCATCATACTGCAAGAGGATTGAATATGTGGATGTACCTACTACAGAAGATGCAAAACTTGGAACTATTCTTGGGAAATAAGGCAGGGCAGATGACTGAGGTGCCACTGGGGGAGCGCATTGGGGCCAGCGACCATAATTCTATTAGTTTTAAATTATGATGGAAAAGGATAGATTGGATCTTAAAAATTGAAGTTTTAAATTTGAGGAAGGCTAATTTTGACGGTATTAGACAATAGATGCAGAGGTAGGCCATTCTGCCCTTCGAGCCAGCACCATCATTCATTATGATCATGGCTGATCATCCTCAATCAGTATCCTGTTTCTGCCTTAGCCCCATAACCCTTGATTCCACTATCCTTAAGAGCTCTATCCAACTCTTTCTTGAAAGTATCCAGAGACTTGGCCTCCACAGCCTGCTGGGGCAAAGCATTCCATATACCCACCACTAGGAAGCAAGGGAAGTGATTGCTGGGCTCCTTGCTGAGATATTTGTATCATCGATAGTCACAGGTGAGATCCTGGAAGACTGGAGGTTGGCTAATGTGATGCCACTATTTAAGAAAGATGGTAAGGAAAAGCCTTGGAACTATAGACCAGTAAGCCTGACATCGGTGGTGGGCAAGTTGTTGGAGGGAATCCTGAGGGATAGGATTTACATGTATTTGGAAAGGCAAGGACTGATTTGGATAATCAGCATAGCTTTGTGCATGGGAAATCATGTCTCACAAACTTGAGTGTTTTGAAGTAACAGGTTTGAAGAGAGCAGAGCGCTAGTCGTGATCTAAGGCATTTGACAAGGTTCCCCATGGGAGACTGGTTAGCAAGGTTCAATCTCCGAGAATATAGATTTGATTAGATTCCCTACAGAATGGAAACAGGCCCTTTAGCCCAATAAGTCCACTCTGACCCTCTGAAGAGTAACCCATCCAGACCCATTCCCCACATTTACTCCTAACCAATGCATCTAACACTATGGGCAATTTAGCATAGCCAATTCACCTGACCTGCACATATTTGTGATTGTGGGAGGAACCCAGAGCATCCGGAGGAAACCCACGTAGACATGGGGCAAATATGCAAACAGATAGTCACCCGAGGCTGGAATCAAACCTGGGTCCCTGGTGCTATGAGGCAGCAATGCGAACCACTGAGCCACTGTGCTGTCCTACGGAAGAACTAGCCGTTTGGATACAGAACTGGCTCAAAGGTAGAAGACAGAGGGTGGTAGTGGAGGGTTTCTTTTCGGACGGAGGCCTGTGACCAGTGAAGTGCCACAAAGATCAGGGCTAGATCTGCTATTTTTTTTTGTCATTTATATATATGATTTGGATGTGAACATTTGAGGTACAGTTAGTAAGTTTGCAGATGACACCAAAATTGGAATTGCAGTGGATAATGAAAAAGGTTACTTCAGAATACAACAGGATCTTGATCAGGAATATACTGTCTCTGGACTCTCATCGCATTTCTGAAGGCTTCGCATTTTCCTGCCATCCCTTTAACTGCGAACATCTGCCCCCCAATCAGCTTTTGAAAGTTCTTACCTCATACCGTAAAATTGAGCCTTCCTCCAATTTAAAACTTCAACTTTTAGATCCAGTCTATCCTCTTCCATCATGATCTGCTGTTGATTGGGCCAATGAGCTGAGAAGTGGCAGATAGAATTTAATTTCGATCAACGCGAGGTGCTGTATTTTGGAAAAGCAGATCATAGTAGGACTTACACACTTGTAAGTGTGTCTCTATGATTCGGTGATCAATAGAATTAATTGATGGTATGTATTTTTTTCTATTTCTGGGATAACAAATGTTCTGCATACTGCTACTCATTTTGAATTCTGCTACAGGCACTTGGTACCAGTCTTTCATATAGCCATGATTCAAACATGGTCAATGGAGCTGAGATGAGAGAGTGGTAACAAAAGTAGCATTTGAAGAAGTGTGGCATTAAAGAATCCTTATAAAATTGTGGTTAATGTGTTTTTATCTTACCTGATACTGCTACTGGATGAGTCAGATCCCAAGCTGTCATCTGGCTAGATAAACCATTTTAAAAATAATTTAATTTCACTAAAACATAAGTATGCAGTGTGGCAGATTTGGTTTTAATAATGAAACCAGTTTTGTTACACAAAAGATAAATTGAACAAACCAAGCATTTACTTGAAAAATTTCAAAACAATAGAGTAAAATCCTATATATTCCCAATACCATCACTTTACACTACTCAAGTACTGAAGAGAGAATTTCCTTTTCTGTTACATCAATAGATTTAATTAAGTGTATTTCTTCAAATACTCAAGATTATTTGATAGTTTGTGAAACTCATCTTAAATTGTCTTTTGATTCAAATAACCCCTTCAGGTTTCTAACCAAATACCTCTGGTCTGGAATTTTCAAACAAAAACTCTTATACTGAGGTAACCTATTTCTTAACTGTTCTGAGCTATCTCTTCTCATGGAGAAATTGTTACATTTGACCCAGCCAAATCTTCTGAAACTCCCCCAAAAGCTTTCTAATATATATGGGGTTTGTTCTCTCTTCTCTCCCCACTACCTACCCCCCCCCATAAAAATTAGTTCTTTACTCATACATGGAATGCAGGCATCGCTGGCCAGGCCAGCATTAATGGCCCATCCCGAGATGCTCTTGGGGAAGATATTGGTGAGCTGCTGCAGTTCATTAGGTGTAGATATATCTGTAATCTGGTTAGGGAAGGGGTTCCAGGATTCTGATCCAGTGATACTGAAGAAATGCAGATGTATTACCAAATCTTGATGGTGAATAGCTTGGAGGGCATCATTTGGGTGTCATATTATTGTGTAGATGCTGCCCTTATCCTTTTAGATGCGAGTTGTATCTGGTTTGAAATGCTCTGCCTAAGGAATTTTGTTGAATTTCTGAAATGCATCTTGTATATAGTTCATACTGCTGCGACTATGTGGCAGTGTTTTGGGGGTGGGGAGCTTGATATTTATGGATTGGTACCAATCAAGTAGGCTGTTTTGCCCTGGATAGCATCAACCTTGAGTATTATGGGAGCTGCAATCATCAAGCAAGTGGGGAATATTTCATCGCACTCCTGTCGTGTTTTTAGGTGGTGGACAGGCTTCAGTGAGTCAGAAGATGAGTTACTTGTGGCAGGATTTCTAGTGACTGATCTGCTGTTGATTGATCTAAACAAAAGGTAAGCCAATTATTTATGTTTATCCCCCTATTGAAGAACTCTCTTAATACAAAATCACATTATGATCCCAGTCTTCTCATGTGTGAAACATACTGGTTTAAAGTCATAGCTTCACAAATACTAACAAGTTAATTATTAAACCCTTTAATTCAAACAGACCAGAACACATGCCACTAGTTCGAAATCCAAATTCTAAAATAAATGATATTAATATATAAATCCCACACCTTACATAATGAATTGGAATCAGGAGGAAAACCTCCCTGGTTTGTGTAATATCTAGTTCAATGGAAAGTAATTGTGGTGGTTGGAGGCTATTCATCACAACTCTAGGCTGTTGCGTGAGTTCTAAAGGTCAGTTTTTCAGGGTATCATCTTCAGCCAAATCATTTTCAGTTGCTCAGTCGATAGGTTTTATTTTTGTCATTATGATGCTGGAAATTTTTTTCTGTGATGACTATAATTTGCAGTTCTATTCACAGTTTCCAAGAATGAAGCAGGACTCGGACTACATTCAGTCTTGGAATGATAGATGGCAACGACCACCTCTAACAAATACTGGAAATACTCAGCAGGTCTGACTGCATCTGTGGAGGCAGAATCAGTTAAGAAAAACTTGATGGAATTACTTATTTGTCCAATACTATGTGTCTTGCATGCAGGCTGAGAACAAAGGATGAGTTGTGAAAAGAAGATGTGAGTATTGTCAGTGGAACATAACAGTTCTTTGCACTATGCTATCAGAGGGGAGCTGGTAGGATAAGACTAAGTTTTTCTCGAACAGAAAAATATCCTGCTCACCACAACTCTGCTTCCTAGACCTTAGCTCCACTATGAATCTGTTGCCCTGGTCCCTTTAATACTACAACTTTTCAGCAATAGTACTGAAGACTTGTGCTCCAGAACTAGCTGCTTCCCCAGCTGAACTCTTCCAGTACAGCTCCAATGCTGGCATGTACTCGATAATGTGGAAAGTTGCCCAGATATGTCATGAAAGACAATTATCACCCCAATTATCAATCTCTCTTGATCATCAGTAAAGTGATGGAAGATGTCATCAACAGTGCTATGAAACAGTACCTGCTCAGTGAGACTCAGTTTGGATTCCATCGGGGCACTCAGCTCCTGACCTCATTACAGCCTTGGTTGAAACATGGATGAAAAAGTTGTATTCCACAGGTGAGGTGAGAGTGACAACCCTTGGCGTTTGGGCTGAATTTGACTAATGTGGTATCAAGAAGCCCAAAGAAAACTGAAATCAGTGAGTACGGCAGTGGGAGTGCAAACTCTCCTCTGGTTCGAGTTGCAACTATGCATAGGAAGATGTTTATGGTTGTTAAAGGTCAGTTATCTGCAGGACATCTTTGCATGAGATCCTTAGGGTAGATCCAAACATCTTCAGATGCTTCAATTATTTTGTCTCCATCATTAGGTCAAAAATAGGGATGTTTGCTGATGATTGCCCAATGTCCAGCAGTATTTGTGACTCATTAGGTACTGAAGTAATTCATGTTCAAATGTAATATCCAAGCTTCAACTGACAAGTGGCAAGTAACATTTTATAGAATTCCTACAGTGTGGAAGCAGGCCATTCGGCCCATTGAGTGCATACCAACCCTTCAAAGAGCATTCCACACAGATCCAACCCATCCCTGTAACCCTACATTTCCCATGGCTAGCCCACTTAGCCTGCATATCCCTGGACACTGGGCAATTTAGCATAGCCAACTCACCTAACCTGAACAGCTTTGGAATGTGGGAAGAAACCCGTGCACCAGTAAGAAACCCACGCAGGGAGAATGTGCAAACTCCACACTAGCAGTCACCTGAGGGTAGAATTGAACATGGATCGCAGATGCTGTAAGGTGGCAGTGCTAACCACTGAGCCACCATGCCACCCCATTTGCGCCAGACAAATGTCACGCAATGACCATCTCCATTAAGAGACAATCTAATCTTGGTATTCAATGGTCTTATCATAATTGAAACCCCATTATCAATATCCTTGGGATTACCATTGACTAGAAACGGAACTGGACTCACTCGATAAACATACTGACTGCAAGAGCAGGTTTGAGACTAGGAATACTGCAGTGTAACTCTCAACCAGAATTTCCAAAGTCTATCCAGATTTACAATGCACAAGTCAGGAGTATGATGAATACTCTCCACTCGCCTGATGGGTGCAGCTCTAACAACACTCAAGAAACTTAGCCCATAAGACATAGGAGCATAATTTAGGCCATTCAGTCCATTGAGTCTGCTCTGCCATTCAACAATGGCTGTTAAGTTTCTCAATCCCATTCTCCTGCTTTCTCCACATAATCCTTGATACTCAAGAACCTATCTATCTCAGTCTTAAATATACTCAATGACCTGGCCTCCACAGCTTTCAGTGGCAATGAATTCCTTAGATTCACCACTCACTGACTAAAGAAGTTTTTCCTTATCTCCATTCTAAAAGGTTTTCCCTTTACTCTAAAGTTGTGCGCTCGGCTGTTAGTCTCTCCTACCAATGGAAACATCTTCCCAACATCTACTTTGTCCAGGCCAGTAAGTATTCTGTGTTTCAATTAGATCCCCCCTCATCCTTCTGAGTATTGACTCAGAGTCCTCAAATATTCCTCATATGTTAAACTTTTCATTCCTGGGACCATTCTTGTGAACCTCCTCTTAACACACTCTAGACCACATACATCCTTCCTGATATATGAGGCCCAAAACTGTTCACAATACTCCAAACATGGTCTGACGAGAGCCTTATAGAGCTTCAGAAGTACATTCCTGCACTCATATTCAAATCCTCTCAAAATAAATGCCATAATTACATTTGCTTTCCAAACGACCGACTCTACCTACAAGTTTACCTTAAGAGAATTTATGACTAGAATTCCCAAGTCTCTTTGCACTTCAGACTTATGAATTTTCTTCCCATCAAGAAAATAACACTATCTAGGTCAATGCAGCCTGCTTGACTGGTGTCACATCCACAAGCATCCACTCTCTTCACCCCTGACGTTCAGCAAGGTATACTATCAACACCAAAGCTCCTAAGACAGCACATTCCAAACTGACAACCACTTCCACCTAGAAGGACAAGGGCAATAGTTAGATGGAAACACCATCAGCTGCAGGTTCTTTGCCATCCTGACTTGGAAATACATCACCTGGGTCAAAGTCTAACAAGTGGACTGCGGCAGTTCAAGAAGACAATATGGGATGTGCAATAAATGCTTGCCTGCCGGTGACATCCACATCCCACGTTGGAATTGTTGGAAATATGAAATAAAAACAGAAAGTAAACCGAAGAATTGCAGATACTGGAACTCTGAAACATAAAATGCTGCAAAAGCTCTAGCAACACCTCCCTCCCTTAGCGGAGCTGTAAAATCGGAGCTATGGACTACAGCCCCCAGAATGCATTGCTGGAGACGCGCAGGCGCGACAGACAGAGGCGTAACGGCTTCGTTCAAATGGACCAATAGGAGGCCAGCTCGCTGAGGGTTGGGTCAATTTCAAATCTCTGTGAAAGGGGAGAGTGTCGTTAGTGAACGGTCTGTCCATTGGTGTGGTAGAGATTGCGGAGAGGCTGAGGTGAGGACAAGCAAGGTCCGGGAGGGGAAAGACTTCGTTGAATCATCGGCCCAGCTACTGAGTGATTGGAGAGGGGGCTGTAAAGGGGAGAGAGATAGACACAGACATGGAGGGAGCAGTGGAGGATGAGGTGAAGATTGTGAGAGAGACAGACATGGATGGATGGATGCATGCATGGATGGATGGATGGATGGATGGAGTGACGGAGCAGTGGAGGATGAGGTGAAGACAGACATGGAGGGAGGGAGCAATGGGGGCTGAGGTAGAGGTGAGGGTGATGAGAGAGTGTGGGGTACTGACTCTGAGCAGTGAGATTAAATTCCCATTGTGTCTGCTGCTGATTTCCTAAAACTACTTGAATTTTGCTCTCTTGTATTTGTGTGTTCCAACAGGTGTGAAGGTCAATTCAAGAAATGGATGAGCAAACTGACAAAGGTAGTCAAATGTTTGTCATTTCAGTTGTTGTGTAGTAATTCAAGCATTTGGACCCCTTCAATGTGTACCAGTTTTGAAATGAATTAACTTGTGTTTCACTTGCAAATAAATTGCCACAAGTGCCTCAAAAGGTAGTAAGAGGGATTATAGTTGAATAGAATGATACATTCAATCCTACCAATCAGTCTGTGTTAATTCCATTCAAACTCTTAATGCTCAGTTGGTAGCATTCTTGTTACTTAACCCTGTAAGTTGGATTTTGGTCCATCACTGGAACAGATCCTTCAGATGAGACATTCAAACTTAATTGTCCTTTTGTTCAAGTGGATGCTGAAAATTTCTAGGGCATGTTTTGGGAAGTGTGAGGGGCAAAGTAGATTTTCTAGAGGCCAGGCCTCCAGCACTTTAATGACCCTTCATTCCATTATTGTTTTTAAAATGAGAAAGGCTATTCACTAAATATGAAGCCATGTAGAAAATGTGTGTGTCTCAGTATGTGTATGTAAAGACTGAAGAAGTGAAGATAAAATGTATAATTGAGAAACTTTTTTTTCCAAAACTAAAACAACAGTAAAGTTGAATCATAAAAGATACAAATATGTGCAACAGTGAATGAATGCAGTTTAGTACATATCCTGAATTGTTCCTTTCCTAAATGTTCATTATTATAATCTCCATGAACTGGTAATCATTGCAAAAAAATTACTTTGATTTTATCAATTGTGTTCTTAAGCTAACATTCTGGATTAGTGGTGCTGGAAGAGCACAGCAGTTCAGGCAGCATCCACGGAGCAGTAAAATCGATGTTTTGGGCAAAAGCCCTTCATCAGGAATACAGGCAGAGAGCCTGAAGTGTGGAGAGATATGTGAGAGGAGGGTGGGGGTGGGGAGAAAGTAGCATAGAGTACAACAGGTGAGTGGGGGAGGGGATGAAGGTGATAGGTCGGGCGGGGGGGAGGGTGGAGTGGATAGGTGGAAAAGAAGATAGGCAGGTAGACAAGTCATGGGGACACTGCTGAGCTGGGGTGAGGTGGGGGAAGGGGAAATGAGGAAATTGTTGAAGTCCACATTGATGCCCTGGGGTTGAAGTGTTCAGAGGCATAAGATGAGACGTTCTTCCTCCAGGCGTCTGGTGGTGAGGGAGCGATGGTGAAGGAGGCCCAGGACCTCCATGTCCTCGGCAGAGTGGGAGGGGGAGTTAAAATGTTGGGCCACAGGGCGGTGTGGTTGATTGGTGCAGGTGTCCCGGAGATGTTCCCTAAAGTGCTCTGCTCGCAGGTGTCCAGTCTCCCCAATGTAGAGGAGACTGCATCGGGAGCAATGGATACAATAAATGATATTGGTGGATGTGCTGGTGAAACTTTGGATGTGGAAGGCTCCTTTAGGGCCTTGGATGGAGGTGAGGGAGGAGGTGTGGGCGCAAGTTTGCAATTCCTGCGGGTTGTAGGGGGGCATGGACCTGACCAGGTAGTCACGTAGACTTAGTAAATCTTTTTAGGTAATCTATGTCTTCCGCAGAACTTGGAGAGTCATTTGCAACCATTACAAAGAAATTGCTGGGCATATTCAGAAGTGGCATAATGGACATGGACACCTGGAAACACACTGGTCATTGCATGCAGTAACTAAATTCTGAGGAAGAATCACTTAACCTGAAAGATTAATGCTGATTTATGCCAACAGATGCTGCCAGACCTGCTGAACGTTTCCAGCAATTTGTATTTTGGTCACTAAACTAATATCTGACATTGCTGAAAGAGTTTTGGGATACATTTGAGATTCAGAAATTGGCTGACTGAAGGTTGTAAAACTCTTGGTACAGATTAATAGAACTATGTCGAGATTGTGTTTTAGGTGAAATTGAGCTGGCAGTGGCAATGTGGTGTAACTTAAAGAGACACTACTTTTTTTTATGAATGCACAAAAAGCAAAACAATTAACCATGGAAATGGTGGCGCTAACTGAAGGCTAAAAACGTGACTTGTGTATAAGGGTGGAAAATCTGGGCATTTTTCTTTATACATAAAATAATTATGGAGACAAACAGCATGGAAATAGTCCTTTCGTTCCAATTGGTCCATGCTGACCAAGTTTCTCTCTAAACTGGTCCAATTTGCCTGTATTTGGCTCATATTCCTCTAAATCTTTCCTATTCATGCACCTGTCCAAATGTCTTTTTAAATGTTGGGACTGTACCTTAATGAATATGTTGTCTTAATGAGTACAAGGGCTAGTGGAAAATTGTAGCTGAGGAAATTGACTCTGAAATGTTTGATGTCATAAACAGTAGGGGAAATACTAAGGGGTTTAACATCTTTAACTTAACTCATCAAGCTAGTATGAAATGTACCCCAAGTTACTAAGGTGATCAATGGAGAATAAGGAGATTCTGATCATTGTTTTCCACCCTGTCTGAATGCATGTACTGCTTTGTCCTGGATGGTATTAAGTTGCTTGAGTGGTATTGGAGCTGTACCCATCTAGGCAAGTGAAAAGTATTGCATCACACATCTCATTTGGGTCATTGCCCAAAGCCTGTCTACCATCTGTCAGAAGGTGAGTTACTTGCCACATAATTTTCCTGTCTCGACTGCTCTTGCAGACACAGTATTTATATGGCTGGTCCAGTTCACGATCAATAGTAATTCCTCAAGCTATTGATAGTGGGGGATTAAGCAATGGCAACATCTTTGAATGTCAAGGGTGATAGCTAAATTTTTTTCCATAAAAAGAGATAGTCATTCCCTAGCACTTGAGTGGCAAATAACGTCCATGACACTTATCAGCCCAAGCCTAACTGAGTGATAACAGGACAGATGATCTAACCTTTTTTAATGGCAAATTATTTTATAAAATAGTGAGGAACAATGTAAATTGACATTTACGGCAAACCCATTAGTAAAGAACTATGAGCATGGATTTGAAGTTTATCCGGTCTTACTAATGTATTTGACTGTCCATTTTACCTCCTAAAAAGTCAATAAGGCTAGTAAATTTGAGGATTTTAGTAAGGCATTAAACTGGTCATAAGTGTAAGAATCTATGGAATTCAAAACACATGGTAAGTTGGATCTAAAACTTGCTGCATTGCAAAAAGCAATGGTTGACGCACATTTTGAGATTGGAGAGTGTTTTTGATAAGCTCTTGAGGCTTGGTAAGAGGTGCCTTGCATTTTGTGGTGTGCATCAATGAATTTAGGCTGAAATCTAGTGTATATGATTTAAGAATTTTTTCAAATAATACAGAATTTGTTGTGTAGTTGATTTAGTGAGCAAGAAAGCAGGAAGACAGACTGCAGGAGACAATTGATAGATAATCTGGGCAGGAATGTGGTGAGTGGCATTTTAGACCTGAGAAATGAGATGATGTATTTGGAGAGGAGAGACAAAGAAATGTCGTGAAAGAGGATATTTATTCAGACACTGCTCTTTAATGGGCAAATTCAAAGTTAAAGTTGCAAGTTTTTTTTATATTTAATTTCTTATTGTTCTATGTATTTCTGTTCAGTTAATTCAGTTTAGCAACATGTAATTTTGTATTCTCAGATTTCAATCTTTTATCTGAAGAGAATTCTGACCTTGACATTCTGTTATCTCCTGCAAGGTAAACGCTTTTGCTTTTCTCTCAAATTTAAAACAAAAAGAAATGCTGATGCTGGAAACCAGAAACAAAACATGCTGGAAAAATTTTTGTTTGCTTTTCTAATGCTTTTTATTGCTGTGGCAGAAAAAAAGTGGTATTCCAGTTGCAGTAAATATGTTGAGTTCAGTTGGAAGACATTTTAAGACAATGATGTATGCAACTGGTTTTAAAAAGCAATTTCAACCAAAAGATGGTTGCATGTGGAAACTTTCAAACCAAATAAGTTTTATGAAATTAAAGGTTTCAATGGTTGCAAATAACAAATTTTCATTAGTTGCCATGTGTGTAGATTTTAAAAAGATACTTTCTTTTGGCCCAAACATGCTTATCTAGTCTAAGTATTAAATTATTGTTGGACCAAGGACTCAAAACGTGTGTGAAATGTACTTAATGTAATAAACTGATCACTCACTAGTTCACTGCGTATCTTTTTGCTAAGGTCGAGGCCTTGTCTTCGCAGGAGGATAAAATGCAATGTTGGAATAGATTGCAAGTACAATGTTGTTAGTCATAATGCTGCCCTTGATAAATGGCAGTTTAAGGCAACTAAGATGGTACAAGATAATATAGAAAGTAACCTCTTCTGATCAAACTGAAATGAGTGAGTTTTTTTAATAAAGGAAGATGAATCCTGGAGATAAAATTTCAGAGTTTAATGTTACCCAGGCACTTATTCAAACTGGAAACTGAAATGAAAGTAATAAAAGAATTTGCAACATTCAGCATGTAAGACAGTATCTCTGGAATGGGGTGGGGAAGGGAAGAAAAATGGGATTAAGAATTTTGACCTATTTTGACTTTGTGCTGCCTGACCTTTAAATTTTTCATATAATGTGATAACCAGTTTCTTAAAGCTATCAGGAAAGCAGCAAAAGGTACACTTTAATTAATTATAAATAGACTTTAGACCTCCAATATTTGTTTAAAAAAAAAGGTGATAAAATGAAGAAACATTCAGTGGTAACACTGATTTCAATCAATTTTCTACAGAAATGTCAGATTCTACCTGATGGGAAATGCATCTGTGTATTGCTTATTTTGCAAGAACAGGATTATGAGCTGTCATGGCTCCATCACATCCTCCTAAACCAAAATAGCCTGCCCACACTTGCTAATCCAAACACTACATATGATGTTACTACTTAATTTGTACATTTTTGGCCTGAGTGTAATCATAAATTGAGAACAGAAAGCAGAGATTATTAAAATTAATGTATGTTTGCACCAAAATCTGCAAATATATTGCATTGTGCTTGTGCAGGTACAAAATGAACAGACACTTTCTCTGGGAAGGACAGGAAACTGTGTTGTTCAAAGCCTCTGTCTCGAACTGATTCTACAGCATTGGTTACATCAGGCAGGAGCAGGTTTGGGCAGTTGGTATCTGACCTTGAGCAGTGATGAGTTCAAGAAGTTTTACTTTGTACGGTGTGCTCGACTTGAGGAACTTTTTTAATGTTCCCATTTCAAGTATATGAACTATAAGTTTAGAATATTTCAATCTTAAATTAATAGGCTTTTTGTTTTCTAGTGGAAAAAGTGATGATGATGATGAAGTTTTTCTTGGGCCAGTTCGGCATGTGGAAAAATGTGTTGCTATTGGAATCGAATTAAATTGCAAGGAAGATAAATGTTCAAAGGCCACAGAGGCTGAGAATTGGAGTCCTTCAAACACAGACCTGTTTTTTGAAGTTTCCAAAGAAGCCAACTTATTAGCACAACGCTTTGAAAACCATATGGAGGGCAGATCTAAGAAAATGGGAAATCAAATGACTCACAATAAAATGGTGGAACAATTTATAGAGGAATCTAAATTAAAACTAACCCTTCTAAAAGGTATTAGCAGCCCAGGTTGTTCAAGAAGAGACACTTTTGTAGTTCAAGATAGTCCATTGAGGTTCCTTCCACCTGCAATCCAGAAACGTCTGCAGGTTAATTCCCAAAATGCTCAACCTCCTTTTCCATTAAAACCACCAATGAAAGTTGCTATTCCGGTATCCAGCTCTTCAATGCAGCCCCAACAAAACTCTGGAAATCCATCATTAGTTAGTAATAATGTGGCTTGGACTGAGAACAATACTTCAAGGGAAGATCCATCAGTCGAACAAGCAAAAAATGAACTAGCAAAACATGAACCAGCAAAATATGATGCTTCAGAAAAGGTGAGCAGTTTTCTATTTCATAAAGGAACTCCATTTAAACCAATACTAGAGGCTTGTTAAATAACTGTTGGACTTGTGTTAATGTCCAAGGTTTTCAGTAAGTGTAATCAGCTCGATACAAGATTTTATGTGCTGTTTTAGTAAATCTTTTGTTATAGTTTGACAGCAAGAGCAAGGTCCATATTTATGATTCTACTGCATAAAAAATACTCTTTTCCCCAAAGCTACCTGTTGTTACTTAGTTTCCACTGACTTTTTTTTTGGTTCTGTCTTCAAGAAGTTGGTTGAAAGCATTCACTGAGATCTAAATAACTTGCTCCTCCTTTCACCCATCCCTTTTTTAGTTTTAAAAATAGGGGACTTAACATTCAATACTAACATTATTAAAAAAAAATTGGGCTGTAATAATTAGGCCCCTTCTATGATGCCAATAAAGCAATCCCAAATACCAGTGGCTAAGTCTTCATTGAATGGCATTAAATTGTATAATGCTTGTTTTAAGGAAATTTAAATAATTGTCTTTTTTTTAATCCTGAACTCTGTATCTTGCCTAGCCACCACCAAGTGTGCTTGTAGAATTACTTCAAAATTGCAATGCAACATTCAGCTGTATCCTAGCTGATCTCTCGCTTTTTTTTTATTTTTAACCTTCATTCATGCAATTTTGGTCTTTTTGTTTCTCTTCCCTTAACCACCTGTCTAAACTGTGAAGTGCTGATGGTAGAATACCTACATAGCAGAAAGAGGTAATTTGACCCATCAAGTCTGCAGTGGCCCTACTCTAACCCCACATATACCATGGCCAGTCTTCCTAACCTGCATAGTTTTGGACTGCAGGAGGAAGCCAAAGGACTTGTAGGAAACTCTCAGACATGGGGGGAATGTGTGGAGTTTTGCATAGGTGGTCACCCAAGGTTGGGATCAAACCTAGGTCCTTGGCACTGAGATAGCAGTGCTAACCACTGGGCTACTGTACAATCCTGTGGGTGTTTCACATCAAAAAGTGACTAAAGTAATTATCTATCAAATTTTTTTAAAACCTCCTGTATTCTGTATTGCCTTGTTTTTAGATTCTTCACTAAAAAATAGTTCTTATTGAAATTGTCCCAATTATCTTTACAGTTTTACACCTCTAATATCTTGTAATTTTTAGGTTCTGATCTAAAATAGCTTAAATATTCAAGTGTTTCTTTTCCGTACCAGGCAGTATCTGCTGAATCTGTAGTACTGCCACTATTGTTGTGGTTCTGTTCGCCGAGCTGGGAATTTGTCTTTCAAACGTTTCGTCCCATGTCTAGGTGACATCCTCAGTGCTTGGGAGCCTCCTGTGAAGCAAATGCAGGCTTCACAGGAGGCTCCCAAGCACTGAGGATGTCACCTAGACAGGGGACGAAACGTTTGCAAGACAAATTCCCCAGCTCGGCGAACAGAACCACAACAACGAGCACCCGAGCTACAAATCTCTCAAAATTTGAACTGCTACTATTGTCTTCTGCGACTCTACGTATGACCTTAGTTGGGTAAAAGAAATATCTGTGTAAGTGAATTTGTACATAGGCACTAGAAATCATCTCTGACAAATTCCACTCTTTGTTCACCCAATGTAGAAGAACACTTATTTGGATATATTTATCCAAACATTTGGTATATTGTAAATGTTAGTTGCTTGCACTTCCCTACAAGTTAAAGATCCTTGGAGAAAAGTAGTTCGTTTTGTGATTGGTTTCAGAATATTTGGATGATTTATGTGGGTTGATGATACTTTGCTTTCCTTTGAAAGGTTTAGTTTTCTAATTGGGCTTGAGTCCAAGTCTGGATGACTATTTTATTGCTGTTGTTTGTAAACTATACAAGTCATTTTTTTTCAATGCTTTCAGTTGCTATAGGATCGCATGCTGAATGAGCTTTATCCACTGGACCACTTCTAAACATCCAACTATTGTCATGTTGTGCACAATCATATAAAATACAACTGTGACTTTGCCTCTTTTTATGCATGGGCTATGACCCTGTTTTTGAGGCTTAAAATTATCATGACCCCTCAGTGAGTTGTGGAGTTTGAGGAAAGCTCATGTGAGCAGGATGAGGGGACTCTGTCATTCCTGCCTAGGTAACACCAAAACCTCAGTGTACCACTTGACTTGATGCCCCCCTATACACTACTTTGGGAAGTCCTGGTGTGAGTTTTTTAAAAAAAATCTGCCCCATTGTTTGTTTCTTTGTAGAGCAAATTGAAATCTGTGCAAAATGACTGTTGCGCCATCTATTTCTTTAGTTTTTGTTGGGAAAGAATTTGCAAGCTAGGAATGCCAATACTACAGTAAATATTTCTTTATTTTGCTTACAAGATTCATTGACCTTGAATCTTTGTAAAATCCTGTAGTACTGATTTGGTCAGGGAGGGAGGTGTTGTGGTAATGTCACTGGACCAGCAATCTAGAAATGCAGGCAAATGTTCTGAAGACAAGGGTTCAATCCCACTAGAGCAGATGGTGAAATGTAACTTTAATAAAAATGGAGAAAGAGCTGGTAGGGGCTATAATGGTGACCATGTAATCAATGTTGACAGTTGTGTAAACTTATCTAATGTCCTTCAAAGAAGAAAATTTACTATCCTTACCTGTTCTGTTTATGTGACTCTAGAATCACTACGGTGTACCTCTTAACTACTGTCTGGGCAATAAATGTTTACATAGCAAGTGTTGCCCGCATTCGCGCAAGGAATTAAAAAAAAATACTGATTTTTATATTTCTATCCTCATCCAGCCTAAATCAGGACCTAGGTTGACACTCTGCGGAATGAAACAATTGAACAATATTTCATCGGACAATCTCCCAGATGCTGTTGCTAATACTTCCAATGAGTGTGATTCTCCTCCCCATTCTAATGCTCTTGGCCGTAAGGATGGATCACTGGCTGCACACCAGGTATGGGATAACAGCTAGAGTCAGTTATTCAAGAACAAATTATACTGGAATTTGTGTCCATGTTGCTTTTGCACATGTATATGTTACAGCCAACTTTGTAGTCTGGAACAATAGGCTTTGGGTTACCACTTGGTCAATGAGCACAGCTGCTGAGCAGTACCAAATCTTTCTTTCTTAATTTTTTTCCTTCTTATGTTCTATTTGGATAGTCCACAAAAGTGAAATGCTGTAAGTAGAATATTGTTTCCTTTTATTACTTGTCAAACTTTTGGTTAGAATTTAAAGTACATATACTGTATTTCATCTTGGGTGCAAGAATAATGATTTTGTTTAAGATCGTTCGATGAAACTTAATCCTGTTTCAATATTGATTCCATCAATGCTTTACTTAAATTTGTGGTTTTCAGGAATGCAACCTCAATTAAGAAAGAATACTCCATATAATGAATATAAATCCATCTATATGGAAAGATAACTCAATCAGTGGTCTTCATGTTTAAAAAGTAGACTTTTTATAAAATGACTTCTTGCTCTAGCCAATTACCTGAATTAGTTAATGTACAGATCCAAAGGTGGCACTCTCCTAATTTCAATACAGACATGAAATTTATGGTTGATCTGAAAAATAGTATTTTGTTTTGGTTTGTAATGTGTATGAGTGAATTGTATTTATTTTAGTTTTATAGCTTCAATAGTTAGGAACATTCAAAACTTTTAATCATCTGGTTTGGAGAACTGTTTGTTCATAGTATACTGGCTGCCTTAATGGAGTCAAGTAGCTTCTGCTGTAGTGTTTCACTTTTTTCTTCATGGCAGCCATTGAACACATTGCCTGAGGTGAAGTTGAGTTTGAATTTTCAGAGTTGAATTGCTACTGTAAGGAGATAGCATGGATGAATTTAAAAACTTAAAAGCCTATGACCTTTTTAGGTGTTAGGTGAGTCAGAATGGCTGTGAATTTTCCATTCCCTGCTATTGTGAAGATCAAGAGTGATAACCGATAAAGTTGGACTTTTTTTCCTTACTCTGGCAAAACCCTGAAATAACTGCAGAAGGGCCAAGAGTGCCATAAGCTGCATTACACCCATATCTGAGGAGCAGTGAACCCCTGGAAAATCAATATTAATAAACAGGGCCGTGTTCTTTGCAGGTAGAAAGAACTCTCTGCATCTATTTCTAATCTGCAAAATAATAGGTGACAGCCATTTGTGGGTTCATTGCTCAGGGAAATGCCATGACAAATCAGCCAAACTGCCTGTTTGAAACTAAACGGAACCAAACAGTTAACTTGTCAATTAAAACTGCATTTAGTCATGCAAACAAAAGAATAAATTCTTGTAGCTTTAGGTGTTATAATAATATTGTGCCAGAATGATAATTTCTAAACTATGGAGGGCATGTATTTGCATGATAGTTGTGAAGAATATTAAACAATCTAGAAATGGTTGAAAGCCCCAGGAAATATTTTTGTTTTCCAGAGGAAATGTTAGCATAAAAATGATGAACAGTATTGAAATAGAAGTCATTGGTCCAATAGAACCATAATTTTTTCCCAACTAAATCTATTTTTCACTTTTTTTTTCCTTGTTTGTCCAGTTTCCTTACTAAACTGTAATACTTAAAATGTTCCTGCCTGAGGTAGAAAATCCTCACCAATTGCCACTCTTCAGGAATGCAGAAGAAATGTTATTGAAGTATATTTCTTTGTGACTCTCCCTTGTATTGATGGCCTCCAGTTATGCTGTTTCTCTGTATTCTCTGTATCAAAATTAATTCTCTGTATCAAAATCTTTTTAAAAAGATCAATTATATCATCCATATGTTCTCTTTAGAGATCCAGCCTGTTGATCTATTCCTCTTCTATATATCCATGTACTTCCAGTATCATCTGTAAATCTCCATAATACTCTGTATTGCCCCCATTTCCTTTCCTAATATCCTGCATGTGTATAAACTGACAACCTAACAGTGATTCACATTTTAGCACAATATCTTTTTCCATTCTATCCCTCTAACAAATGAGCCTTCCTACTACTATAGTTTTATGGCCTTCAAAACAGTGATGCAATTTTTAGTGATTATTGATTTTGCGCTGTAACACTGCTTTGTCCCTCTCCCCCAACTAGACTTGCACCTTGCTAATATTACCTGGCCTGCTAGATTTCACAACCTCCATATATATCACATGCAGTTATCTTATTGAACTTCACATATGGATGTTGTACAGGCATTTAGGAGATTAAGCAGACCAGCAGAAATATGTGAAATTTTGAACAAATGCTTTGGGCAACTTTCGTTGTACTGTTAGAATTTGAAAAAGAAACTTTTTTTTTGATTTCCTTATAGGTCAGTGAACCAAATGTATCTGGGTTTAAAGCTTCGAATTCTATGACTAAGCATCGTACTGGTTCTGCAGCAAGGACACTCAACCGTACCTCTTTGTCATCCGGTCTTCATTCTCATCTCCACAATTCCAATAGTGGTGGCAGAGGCAAGTCAGACTTTAAATCTTAATATTTTGTAACTCATATTGTGGCATATGGCTTTTGGTTTTCATGTCTGACACTCTTAAGTATATGCCATTTTCTCTTTCGTTGAGGAATGAAATTGTGGAGCCTTGTTTACTTCCATGAAATGCCACATTATTCCATTCAAGGAAATAGGACCTACTCAACATCCTAAGTGTACTCTTTCTCAATGATTGTCATTAGCTTTGTCCTGAACTGGAATATGTTCATGTTATCCTGCACTCAAAATAAGTCTTTGCCATTCTTGTGTTTACAATGGGAATTAAATTTTTGACTTGCAATTCTCACCATTTCCAAAAGTGCTTTGGATTGGTCAGGTGCTCGAGAGCATGGTCAATTCCTTCATATTTTTGAGCAGGGGTACTTGCATTGAATTACAACTCTGATTAGCAGTTACACAGACCAAGAGATGGAAAGCATAATTAAATTGTATGGCTTCTTGTTTCCAGATGTGTAACTGGTGAATTGAATGGCCCCCTTTTGTGCTGGAAATTGCTAATTATAGCAATATATTTCAGAAAGCTGGTATGGTACAAATGAAACTATTGAGTTGAAAAGTTTAAGTTTTATGAGTTGAAAGTGTAATTTACACCAAAAAGCATGCCCTTCTGTAAATTACAGTTGAAACTCACTTTAGGTCCAACCATAGTTCCTTGATCATCTAAATATCAATCTGGAGTTAGAGAACTGAAATAGCAGACGTAGTTATGTTTTTAAAATGACACTATTTAAAATGCAGTATCTAGTACAAACCTAAAGGCTTTTTTTTGGTTCAGTGCATCTGAAATTCTGCTTTGGCATTATTATTTGCTAAACATAATCTTGCTTTCAAATCAAGATAAACTAGTTTTCTTTGTTTTTTAAATATCTTGATTTTATCTTTCAACAGTTCCCCTAACCATGCGCTCAAATGCATCAAACCTACAAACCTTGAAAAACAGCAGCAGAATTGCCAGCCCAAAGACCAAGTCATCTAGTTCTAGGTGCTCAATAGATGTTCCAAGAACATCACTAACACCAGCAAATACTTGTAAAGTAACTGCTCCTGGAATGATGAGTCAGAAAGGAACAGGGATGCAGAGTCTTCCTAATAAAGGTTTACAAAGAATTAGCTCAACCGATACAAATGTTGATACTAAAGTCAAGTCAAACCAAACAGTAAATACACTAGGGAGAGATCGGTGCCCAAAGACCAAAGCTTCTGTTAATAGCCAAGCTGTGAAAAGATCCAGCGGTAAGTAGTGGCGTTTCACAACTTAAACGTGGGTCTAGGGTATTTTCTTTTATAATTTTTCATGGAACTTGGGACTACTAATTGCCAATTAAACTATTAAGACTATGAAATGATTATCATTTACTAATATTCAAATTACTTTAAATTATCTACAATGGAAAGGTTCAAATGGTGGGTGTTGGGTTAGAATTGATCACTACTCTATTTTGAGGTAAATATTCTATTTTGCCTGGTTCTCAACTGGTCCTTTAGCATTCAATTGCATCTTTCCAGTAAAGATTAACAATTATGTTCCATTTTTACATTACAATAGGAGGGAAGTAGATTTGTACAATTAAATTCAAGGTTACACTATTGGTGTACAACTAAATGAGAGGACTTGTTTACGCTTTGGTTTCAAGAGATCTCCACCAATGCTGCCAAACCTACATTTCTCTAGCCATTTCTGGTTTCGTTTCAGATTTTCAGCATCTGCAGTTTTGTTTCGTTTGTTTTTGTTTTTGTTTGTTTTTTGTTTTCAAAAGGAAATGTTTGCTGGTACTTGAAAAGTAAAATACATCCATTTAAAAAGGTGTGCAGCCTCCAGTCCAGCTACCAGATTATCCTGTCTACCCTTTTGTGTATCACTGAAAAATTTGCAAAGTTAACCATCAGCAGTTGTAGGTTTTCTTGTTCCCTGGATATGCCTGAGTGGTGCCCAGAATAATAATAATTCTCCAGATGTGGGCATTACTGGCTGGGCCAGCATTTATTTCCTATTCCTAATTCCCCTTAAGGTGCTAGTGAGCCTCCTTGAGCCATTCCAGTAGTGCTGAGTTGGAACGCCCACAGCTCTGTAAGAGGCCATTCCAGGAATTAGATCCATTGACAGTGAAGGAATGGTGGTGATAAAGTTCTAATATATCCTAGGAGCAATTAACAATCAGAGTCTGACACTGTGCCATATAGGACCATATTAGGACAGGTCACTAAACGTTTGACCAAGAATATCATTTTAAGGAGCATCTTAAAATGGAGAAGTTTAGCAAGGTGATGACATTGGCAGTTAAAAGCCAGTTAGGTTGTGCAGAACTGGACTGTATTCTAGATTAACATATTGAAGTGGAAACGGTGGATTAAGTTGATGTTTAGAAACCAAAGTAGGGCTATTTTGGGTAGCACAGTGGCTCAGTGACTTCGCACTGCTGCCTCACAGCACCAGGGAACCAAGTTTGATTCCAGTCTTGGGACTGTCTGTGTGGAGTTTACGTGTTCTCCTAGTATCTGTATGGGTTTCTGCCAATTGGGGTGGCACCGTGGCTCAGTGGTTAGCACTGCTGCCTCACAGTGCCAGAGACTGGTTTGATTCCAGCCTCAGGTGACTATCTGTGTGAAGTTTGCACTTTCTCCCTTTGTCTGCATGGATTTCCTCCCACAATCCAAAGATGGACAGGTTAGGTAGGCGACGTGCATTATTCAAGCGTAAATGTAGGATAGGAGGGTAGAGGAATAGGTCTAGGTGGATAACTCCGGACAGTCAGTATGGATTTCTTACGCCGAAGGGCCTGTTTCCACAGTGTAGGGATCCTATGGATCTATTCTGCCAGGTATTTGGGTTTCCTCCCACAATCCAAAGATGTGCAGATTAGGTGGATTGGCCATGCTAAATTGCCAATAGCGTAAGGGAATGTGTAGGTGAGGTGAATTAGCTATGGTAAATTTGGTGTTTCGGGGATAGGATGGGAAAACTGGGTCTGGGTGGAATGCTCTTTGGAGGGTTGGTGCAGACTGGATGGGCCTCATGGCCTTTATTTGCATTGTAGGGATTTTATCATTCTGTGTACCACTTCTCCTCTATTCAACAGTGGTTATTCAATAATATTTCATTTTATCTCTGGTACAAAAAGGATTATTTGACATGTTTTGGAAACGATTAATTGTCTTTATTAACTGTGATTTAAGCACCTTCACCTGGAACAGCAAGGCCAAAAGCAACACAACCAAAGAAGCTGTTGTCCTGCAGTGCAGTTGAGAGGTAACCAGAATTTGCTAATTACAGTAGAATGTCAAAACAGGATATTATCAGTCTATATAGCTGTAGATGTTCCACCCTGTTTGTATTTAATAAGTTTTTTTTTTAAATGGCCAATCTTTTGGCTAGCACTATTGAGTGAGTGATTGCTGCAGTGGTATTGCACATGTTCACGCTTTTCAGCATAAATTTCTTGGAAAGCGATCAAGCTTTCCTTTTTTTTTTGTTTCCATTTCCCTTTGAGCCAATTACCTCTATACCAGCTTTACAACTTTTCTTAATAAAGTAGTCTTAACTGAACATAAAACTGGTACATGAAAATATTTCTTAATGGTAAATAGTGCCCAGAAATGGCCTTGTGCCCCTTTTTAATAGTGGTTCAAATAACTAGTAAAAGCATAATAGTTTCAACTCAGTCCTCACGTCTTCTGTAGCCTCTCATGTCTGTATACATCTATCGCTGACCAGGTTATCATGTACTGCTGAACAGCTGCATACATTCCATAATCTATTCGTCCCACTTCCTCCTGCATTCACTGGGATGAGGATGGGCAAAAAAGAGGAATTTATCCAAATCACTTGTAGCTGCAATTTTAAAATTTTAGTTGAACCTTTGACCATTAATTTTCCATCTTTTAGTTTTTATTTTACTGTGTTGAGTGGGAGGGGAATCGTCTAATTTCCGCATATGGCATTCCTTTTCTCCATCAATATGCTATTTTCAATCTACACTCGGAATGTGGGTGTTGCCCTTGGAAACATGCTTTTGGGTTGCCATTGATTTGCTGTATTGCATTAGGTCTGTTCAAGGAGAACAAAAATCCCCTGCTCCAACCTGACTGACTTTTGAACTTATTTTTCATTAGGCTTAATTTTATTTCCTGTCCTCTGAAAGTTGCCATTGAAAATCACTTCTACATCATTTAATACTAGCTTTCAAAACAGTCCTCTTAAACCCTCCTCTTAAAAATGCCCACATTCAACCCCTGCTGTCCTTTGAAGCTCCTGTATAATCTCCAAGTGAATTTGTCAGGGTTTGCACTCTTACCTTGGCTCAGCTGCTAAATTGTTTTCCATTCCTATATTTAATCACCTGTTACATTCTATTTCAACATTGTTTGTTTGTTTGTCATTCATTACCTAAGATATCTATAACACTACGTTTTATATGCCAAGTGGTGCTGATCCATCTTTTTTTTTATTTGCTGAGTTTTATTTTCAGTCATTTGCCTTGTTTTCAACATTTGCTTCAGGCCCTTTTTCATTTTAGTGCTATTACCCTTGATTTTCTCACGGAGTCTCTTCCTCTTCCCATCCCACACTTTTTTTCTCCTCCCCACTTTTAGCAAACAGTAGATTCTGCCTCATACTCCCATTTGTCTCAGCAACTGGACTTGAACCTTAAGCTGCTAAATCTTGTGTCTAAACCTCCGTATCTCTCATCCTATTTAAAGACTCTACTTAAACTCAAACTCTAAGTCTAACCACCTTTTTTACAGTAAGCTCTTCTGATGATCTCTTGATATGCACACTGTGTGGCTGTTTCCTACTATATTTCAAAGTCTTGAAGTAAGGTTATAGAAATGTTTTTCTCCAAACATACAATTAATCTTTCTAAGAGATATCTTTTTTTGTTTAAAGCTACTAATATTGCTTTAATCTCTCAGTGGTCCAGAGTTTTGTACTCCAAATAAACCACCTATTCGAGGAATGCTGCAAACACCTGTCTCAAACAAGCTGGCATCAATAACATCTGCAACAAAACGTTTATCTGCTTTACCCACACCATTAAATCGCCGCAGGTCAGGTATTCCAGCGTTCACTCCACGAACACAACCAAGACCTGTGTCATCTCACAAAGCCACAACTACACGAAACCGCAGTATGTCAGCCAGTGAGACCATTGTAACAAGGTGAGGGGAAGATTTTATTTGAGCTTAAATTTTAGAAAAATTCAGATAATTCATCCATTTCTTAAAAAAATTGTCGTTTATTTCAAAAAAAGTTTGCGAATCTTGGAAAATTCAAGCATAATTTAGTTAATGGGGGAGGGGAAAGTGCCTCAAACTTTCCAAGAACACATCAAATTTTTCTTTAATGGGTATTGGTGAAGGACTAAATTCCCTCCATTACTAAGTTAATAGTGCAATTATATGAACATAATAACTTCTCGGAAAGATCAGTTCTGCCACATTGTAATACACTTTGAATATAAATGTTTTTGTTTTGTAATGTCAGTAATGTATAAGTACAGTAATTTATTTTCTCTAACACTCCTTGAGCAATACAACAAGCTTTCCGACTTCAAAAGTCTTGTAAAATAAGTCTTGACTTTGGATGTTTGTTGCTAATCACCTACCGACTCAGTGCATGCTTTCAGCTGTTATGAATTATGGCTTGGGATAGGGTGCAACTTCAATGTTTACAGGTCATTTTACAGCCTATTGGCATTAACTATTTTGCCTTGGTAGTGAACACAAGTCAAAAAAGCCAGAGGGTCTTTGCTCATCTGATTCCTCTGAAGAGGATATGCCTCCATCCATGGTTCCTTGCGTTCTAGATTTCTCTCCTGATAAACCACTAGAAGAAGCTTTAAAGCGCACATCTGAGCCTCGAAGCAAGGAGGTAGGAATGTACAATAAATACAGGGAGTGTTGTGGACACCACAGTTAAATGTTCAGTACAAAATGCTCATAGATATATAATTGAATCCTTTTGTGTGCTCTTGAATAATGAGGTTTTAACGTAAATCCATGATTAGTTAGTTGGGTTCTTGGACCATAGGCATTAGCAAATATTGCAGTTATCTTAAGTTCTTTTGTTTTGTGCTGCCATCAGAGTTCCAAGCACACACATCACTCAAGAAATTCTTCCTTTTATCTGTCTTAAATTGGCACTCGTTAATTCTCAGACTCTCCCATGAAGGGAAGGGAAAGGATTTACCCTTTCAAACCCTTAATTCTAATATGTTTCACTGAGATTGCCTCTCATTCCTCGATTTCAAGCAGAAGACTCTCAACATGTTTAATCCTTATTCATACTGTCCATACCATGGATCATCCTTATGATCCTTCTCTAAACTGCCTCCAATGAAATAACATAGATAAGTGGGACCAAAACTGCATACACTACGCTAAATGAGGTTTCATCAGCACCTCGTACAATTGCAGTAAGTCTTCGGTACTCTTCTACTCCAATGTCCTTGAAATAAAGGCCTTCTTGATTACCTGCTGTGCTACTTGAGCTAGCTTAGTTTTGTGCATAAGTATCCTCACGATTGTTGTAATTGTTCTCTATTCCAAAATATACAGTTTGCCACGTTATGCTCCATTTGCCAAATTTTTGCCCATTCACTTAACCTCTACCTCAACTGTTTTGTATCTGCCTCACCACCTGCCTTTCTACCTGTTCTTGTCTGCAAGTTTAGTAACAGTACACTTGCTCGCTGCCTCCCAGGCATTAATATATTGCAAACAGTTATAGTTCCAGCACAGATCCTTGTGGAGCCCCACTGGTCACAGGTTGCCAACCTGAAAAACAACTCTTTTTACCATTAGCTAATTCTCTATCCATGCCAATATACCACCTCCAACCTCTTATCTTTTTAGTGAGGTACTTTGAATATCTGCAGTATAGTGATAGGAACCAGGTTGATCTCCGTGACTGAGGCTTTTGATTTGGAGTTGTTAATCTGGGCCAATGTGGGAAGACCTGGCTCATGAGGAATCAGTTGCCTTATTGGAGGTGATTCTTCAATTTGGTTGGCCACAGCCAGTGTATTGTGCACCAGTAAATAAAGAGTGGCTTGGTAATGGGATACCGGCCTCCACGCATTTATTTCATTCAGGAAGTCAACCTAACAGACTTGCCAGTCTTTCTTGCCAGTCGCACAACACAATGTAATCACTACACTAGTGTCTTGTATTCATTCACTTGTTTCTTCTTTTGAGTTTACCTTGAAGGTGACGTAGCTTCTACCACTTATAAACAGGTTTAAAGTCTACTTTTTGGGAAAAGCATGAGGTTAAATGTGTTAAATATCTTTTGGATAATGTATTTTCCATTTTTTTTTGAATTAGCTAATAATATTTTAAATTTTTACATGCATTTATCTAGTTGGCAATGTTGCTTAATGGAAAAATATTTTTGTAACTCCTTGGTATCCATTGAATAAAACCATTATGATAATGCCCTACTTTTTTTCATCCATGTTAACTTGTTTTCTTTAGAATTTCACTGTTGAAGCTGGTACAAAAAGTAAGCAAAATCAAGACCGTCCACTTATTGATCTCTCAAATACTCCTGAAATAAATAGAGTTGCACCAATGAAGGCTCCTGAGCCGGTAAGTTATTTTCATGTTGGTTAGCTCATTTCAGCAAGTGTAAATTTAACTGTGAACTTAAAATTCTAGGGGTATCTGAACTACAGTTGAGTTTCAAAGCCCAAGAAACACCATTCTATTTGTGCCTATATTTAAACTTGCTGATTTTTGGGCTTAATGAAGTTTTAAAGTGAGTTACCTCTCTAACCTTTTGTGGTCCACACCTGAAATGCTAGCTGCTTTCTCACTGGTTCCAATATGGACTCCAATTTCCAGTGGCACAACCTTCTGAAGTGTTAAGATTCTATATATGGTGCTTTAGGAGACTGGAAAAAATTAAGGAACAGCATTTCAGAGATAGTATGCTTTGGAATTCTTGTAAAGGTTAGTGAGTACAGAACCAGGAGGAAACATGTAGTTGAATGTATAATTGGAGAAAGCAGAGGGAAAAGGAATTCTTGGTGCAGTCAAGTCTTGTACAATTTGAGCTGTTTTTGGCTAGGACCAAATCATATGAAAAGGCAGAATTTAAACTAATTTTGCAAGATGAGGGACACGAGGAAACAACTATAGAGATGAGGTTCATAATGGAATTGAAGGGGCAAATGAGAGTAGACTAAGAAATACTGTAGAATGAGAATAAATTTGCATAAAAGCAATAAACTAGCATGATGTCACAGTGCTTGTTCATGTGAGTGCACTTAAGGATTGATTTTACAAGCTGAAGTTGCCACATTGTGCTATGTTTATGCTAGTTAGAATGGAGATTTGATTTAAACATGGAACTAAACTTTCTTGGATACTGTGGAGTGGAATAGAGAAGCAAAATAAATGATAGGTGGCGATTTTTGAAAATATCAATCCAACTTGATATTGTAGTTTTAGACGGATGATGCATGTTTGAAGTAAAAGGTACAGGTAACCAAAAAGTGCAATGTGAAAGAAGGGTGAAGAATTAAAGTTATTTAAGAAAGTGTATTGTGTTTCTAGCTCAGTAAAGAAAGAACCAGTTGTGGCTCTAGATATAAAAGTCTTTAGTGAGAAAACATCTAGGTAATGATCCTAGCAGAGCATTTCCTGTAATAATTATAAAAATGACAAAAATAAAAGTGAAAATACCCAGATAATCATTGAGATAGGTTTGGTAGATTGCAAACAAATTGGCAAAGGAAATGTGATTGGGCTGTTTAAGACATTGATTTGAATAAAATCTAAATATTCCCATCAAGAGAAACTATGGTAATCCAGCGATTCTAGATTTGGATGTCTAAATCTTTTCCTGTTTTTAATTTAACAAATTATCAGGGGTACAACAGTAGGAGGTCAATTGTCCTATTGCATCTTTGCTCTTGAAGAGCAAATCCGCTAGTTCCACTCTTTTTTTTTCCCAATTGGACGAAAAATTTCTTCATGGACTTATCCAATTTCCTTTCAAAAACAATGATTTAAATGTGTCTCCTCTGCAATTTTGTATCCTAGATCTTAATTACTTGTTGCATAAAATTTCTTTTTCTTTTTCCCCTTCCACCAATAGCTGCAGTGTCTATCAATTCTGCACATTTGTCATTATCTTGAACATCATTCTCAAATCCCCCCCCAAATTTCACATCTATAAGGGGAACAATTTCAGCTTTGCCAGTTTATCCACAAATTAAAGTCTGTCTCCTCCCTGGAAGCATTCTCTTAACTCAGATACAGAAAGGATTTAAGCCAGTGTTTTATAAAAGGTTCAGCATAATATGACTGTTCTTTTGTTCCTTGTACTGTTTTAAAAGTCCATTATCCCTAAGACTTTTTTTTCAAGCAGTTGTAATAGGTTCAGTAATTTGTGGACAATAAAAACCTTGTACCTCATGATGCTGCACCCCTCTTTAGAATGATATCTTTCATTTTATGTTGCCTATCCTTGTTCTTCCTATTCACAAATGTATAGCTCTAAACTTCTGTACATTAAATTTCATCTGCCAAATATATGCTCATTCAATCAGCCTGGTCATTATACTCATTTACAATTCTAAAATTTATATTATCTGAAAATTTTGAAATTGTGCCCTGCGTATCCAATCTGGTCATTAATATTGGGGAAAAAAAAACAGTTGTCCAGTTCTGCAATCCCATAACAAAACAACAGTTTGTACTATTCTTTCCTGTCACTTAAGTAGAAAACTCTGCAGAATGATATGCAAAATTTTAAAAAAAATATATATCAAAGATGAGTGGAGGTGGTCTGGGATAAAAATTGAAACCTTGTGAAGGCAGAGGATATGACTACGGTGCTGATCTATCTTCACACAGGATGAAGTTAATGTAGTAAATGAGAAAGAAATGGATATTGATCAGAATAGCAATAGATAGAAAGAAGTGAGGAAAAGATTCATATCACTCGAGATAACAAGTCATCTTATCCAGGTATGTTGCGTCACATCTTGCTAAGGGAAGCAAAGATGGAAATAGCAGAGACTCCGTTCACCACTGTTTGTTTGATCTTCCATGGATATGGACCTCGTGGAGAACTGCAGGCTTGCAAGTGTAACACCTAAATCAAAAAAAGTAACCTGGTAACTACTGGAGAGCCAATCCATTGTCTTTGGTACGACAGCACTAGAGGCCACCATTAATGACAAAATTAATTGACCCTTCGAGAAACATAGGTTAATGAGTCACCACTAGCATTCATTTAAGTACGTCGAGACTGATCTAAATAACAGGATTGGTTAATATAATGCTGTGGATATATTTATGGAGTTTAGAAACATTAGATATAGTAGAACATAAGACTTATTCAAAACAAAAACGTCGCCTTTTAAAGGGATAAGTAACTTCAGTATGTAATTGGCTGCAGGATAGGTGGCAGAGCATGTGGTGAACATTGTTTTCCATCAGAGAGAAATAGGTACTGGAATTGCAAGAGATCTGTATTATAACAATTACTATTTTGTTTATTGATCTATTCTTAAGTCTTGATATTAAACTTGGCAACATTGTAAATAGCAAAAATCTGCACGGGCAGATTTTTAAAAGGTTTCAAATGGCAACTGGGCACGTATTTGCAGGATTACAGGGAAAAGGATTAACTTGGGTTGTTCTTTCCAAGATCTGCTGTAGCTGAACAGCTTCCTTCTGTGCTCCAAGACTTTATGTTGACTGTACTTTATTTTTCTGAAACTAAAACAATTTCACTTTCAGCTTATAGATTTCAACTCTCCGCTGATTATATTGAGCCCTGCAAATAAGGAAAATGTGAATCTGGACTCTCCTTTACTGAAGTTTTAAAGATGCTTTTAAATGATCTATACTTTTGTAAGGTTGTTTTAATTTTGTGCAAGCTGTTTTTGTTTCTTGTTTATTTACTTTGAATACAAACCTACAATTTTCTTGTTTTTCTGTGTCTGTGGTTGGACTGAAATAATGTCTGTCACTTGTTCTTCTGGTTTACTAAAAATGTCTTTGGACCGCAGTTAATCTTAAATTGTAAATGCCACTGTTAACGTCATGTTTTCTTGGTAGATTTACTTTTTTATTTTACAATCTGAAAAGCTAATCAAACAAATAAAGAGAAAATTTGAAATTGTGTGTACATTTTTCAGAATTACTGTTGCCTCTTCCTCCTTGCTGTGCAAGTATTTTCTTATTAAAATAATTACAATCAAAGCTGTAATGACAGCCAGATAGGAACACAATTCTTAGAAAATAGATCCCTTAGCACTGAGTACAAAATCCACTAAGTTTCTATACAATGTTGCTCACGTTCTGTAATTTCAAGTGATTAGGCAAAGTTGCAGAATTCACTATTTTAATAAAGGTAATACTTGTGCTGAAATTCTGCATTTAAAATAAAAGTATGTTAGGGCATTTCAATACACAAGATGAAATTATAAAAGATTAGTTACACTGAGATTTAAAGTGGGACAAAAAAAATTACAAATTAGTGCAGTTCTTGTATTTTCCTATTACAGTTATGAGAGAACAAAACTCTAATGTTTCAATGTAACTATTTACTAAACTCAAAATGAGGTATCAGGATTGTCATGTCCATTTCTACACAAACTTTAAATCTCTTATTATTAATTATATAGTTCTGTGTAGCTGTATGACAATTTTTTTCATTTTTTAATGAACAATACGCTGAAGCTCTTCAGGACTGACGTTTCCTCCACTTATTATGACCACTGCTGTCTTTCCTTTAAGATTGATCTTTTCTCCAACAATAGCAGCAAAAGCAGCTGCTCCTGAGGGTTCCACAACCAGGCCAATCTTGTATAGCATGGAAACTGCTGCTTTTATTTCATCATCTGATATCAATAGGATTTCTTTCACTTGTTGTCTGCAAATCTGGAATGCTTTTGTACCTATTGCAGAATTGAAAGACCCTGATAAATATTTGTCTTACTGGCATATTTAATTTTTTCTCTTGCTTTGAGTTTTGATGGCTTTAATTGTTTTTCTGGCAGTCACCTTGGGTATTTTTAACAATCTGATTTTTTTTTTGCACTTATCAAATACAATATTTGTTTACAATTTCCAATGTCCAACTTGCTTTTCGCAATCCTTATTTTTTAACCTCCCATTCGAAACTAAAGCTTCACTCACCTGCAAATGGTGGAGCAAGTCCCGAGGCAATGCTGTTTGCATCCATAAACACTGGTTTATTTTCATTAAAACTTCTGTACATGGTACAAGCTGATGATCAAGAATAAATGGTGAAATTGGTGCCTTTAAAACTGGCGTACGAAACGAAACTGTGAAGTATAGTTTACCTCCTCTTGGTTCCACCCCATATACATTTGTAGTTGTACAGCCAGATAGTTTGATGGCAGCAGCCACCCCTGCGAGCAAACCACCACCTCCACAAGGAACTGCCACGACATCAGGATATGGAATTTCTTCAAGAATTTCTAGACCAATGCTAATAACACATAAAAAGAGATACCATCTAGATTTGGATCAGTGTTTTTTTTTGTCTTAATGTTTTTGAAGTAAACTTAATTGCACTAGTCACTTGTGCTACTTACTCAAATAGGTACTCATTTTGGTAGCTTCATTTTCTAGTTTTTGCTGTTTTGTATGAAGTATAGTATCTTGCTGTTAAAAGCATTCAATACAACAGTTGTTCTTGTGTATGAAATTAGACTTTTATGAAATTGCATACTAAGCAGCTAGCATCAAAAGTTATTTGATCTATTAAACTATTTTCATTAAGGAAGTCACTTTTTTTCAATATAACCTTAACTCTACTTTGATTAGGGAGTCACTATTGGAAGAGTATCTCTTCAAGAGACTATGTAAAAGTTAGATGTGACCAGCTAAGAACTAGACTCAGTTTGGTCAATAAATCTATGGAGTGAGTGAGGTTGCCTCTTTGGCTCTGGTGTAATGCAGTAAATTGTAAGAAGGAAGTAACTTCATCTCCATCAGTTTTAAAAAGAGAAAGATAGGAATTGGACTTTTACCTTCCATGGCCAGCAATCAAATCTATGTCATCAAAGGGGTGTAAGAAACTCATTTTCTGATCCTCAACAAATTGTTCCACAGCAGACAACAATGAGTTGGGTGGCATCCGCTCAACTTCTACACCATAACTCTAGATTGTGATATTAAAAATGTGCAACATTCAAAATTACTAATGCCATTGATAATTGTAATAAAGAATATTTATGCTATTTATGAAGACCTATGAAGGGACTCAACATCGTCAATTAATTTTAATACTTGTTTCTTGATTACAAATGTTATAGAAATTGTATCACTTGTAAAGCATCTTTTTACTTTTTTAAAAAGCTAAGTTTCTAACCAGTTCATAGTGATGCATTTCATTTTATGACTATGGTTTTGAGGTGACTTAAGCTGATTGTATTCTGTTCAACTCAAGTTCAGATACCTACAGAGAAAATACAATTTTCCTAATAGAATCTGAAACTATTTTGACAATTTGGAGTTCCTAAATATACCTTCCAAAATGTTTGCCACTAGGCACATGAAGATGATCTAGTCACAAATATTTTGCACATGCTGAGCTACCACTTTTCATCTCATTTGTTCCAATAAATTTTGTATTTTGTTGAAAGCTAAATTGAACAGAAATCAGGGCTTAAACTGAAACCAAAATACTCCAGGTGTTAGAAATACTTAGCAGGTCTGGCTGTATTCATGGAGAGGAAAATACTGGTAAAGTTTTGTGTTGAATTCAACACTTTGGTCTATCAAGTAATAGCAAGCTGGTTGATGCTTGCCAATTTTCTAGAATTCAGCATCCAGTTTTAGGGTCTTTGCACTCTGGGTGGTGGGGGCCACTCATCACCAAGTAAATACATTGATTTTTCTGACTTTGGTATTTTATGCCAAAATATGTGGGGATAAGTAACATTTTGAAAAATATTAATCTCTAACGGGCCTTTTCTGTTTTACTTTATTTTTTGTAGTTTGGCTTCAAATATATCTTCAATAAAAGTTCATTTGTCAAAATTGAATAAACCACACAGAAACAGCTATCTATTGAAACTGGTGATGTAATTCAAAATTAAAGCTCTTTCCTGTTATCTATCAAGTGTTGTTTGCTTAGGACATTTGGGTTTCTTGTAACTCTTAACAGTCTGCTTGCTGTAGTCCCGATGTGAATTCTCTATCCAATTCAAGGATCCTGCTCTACAAGGAGTTAAGATATCATTAATTAAGATGACAACATTCAAGATTTTTAATGTTAAATAAATCCATTTTAACTTTTAAAGTTCCGAAATCTCATTAAATATGTGCAAATTGTGAGGAGGCCCTGTACCCCTGTAAATTAAGCTGTAAAATTTAAAAGTATAATTTGCTGGTAGTTGAGAGGCAATTAAACCTACAGTTCCATAGTTGCTGTTTGAAGTAGCAGACTCTTTGCCACTATTAGCACTGTAAACTCTACCCCATTTTACCACTGGATTGTTGGGATGGGGAAGGAAAATGACAGTGAAAAGAAGAGCCATCACATAATGGGCAGCAGAAACACAGGCCTGAATAAGAATATTCACTTAGTCGGTCTGCTGTGGAAAATAGGCAGCAAGCGTGCAACTTAAATGTTTAAAGCCTCGCAAATAAACAGTGTAAGCTACTTAATATCCACCAATACTCAGCCAAAGGTACATCTTATACACACCACTTAATTCCACTTTTGAGCTCTGTGTAGGCTTCCTAATGTTTTCAACTTTGTATCACTGCATTTAGTCTCTCAACATTATCTCCCCAGGTGGTGTCTTTGAAATTGCAAAATTACATTTAAAGAATCAAAAACAAATACGTTTGTACCATACAATCAAATATTTTGTAACTTTTCCTTATTTATATGTTTCATCCCCCTCCATCATTCCCAACAGAAATGTAAATAGAGTTTTAGATTTCTGCCTATAACCTCTTAATCTGACCAAATAGACAGTACCAAATACTCCTTTTCCTTCTTTAATCTATGCAGGGAACCAAATCCTTGAGCTGGTACCTCAGCCTGATCCCACAGGTATATCAAGATTGCTGTGTAATCATGATTACATAAAGTAATGCTATGCAATACGTTGGCAAATATAACTCCTACAACTCTTCCTTCTTGGCACTTCACCATTAAAAATGAGAACAGCTCCAAGGTTAAAGTTTCTTCCAGGGCCTCAGAGATATCGAACTCCTTCCCTCCTTAATGGCTTGTAGTTTCAGACATTTAAAGTCCAGACTTAGAACTACATTTTTTTTGTACTTTATATTCTCTGCCTAGTGAACCATGGTGATATCCTACACTTGAACCTTGTCCTGGGCGATTGTTTCCAGAAACAAATATGATTGCTTCATAAGCTGATGTCATTGTTGCAATAATTGTCTCTTTGCTTCTGGCTAAATAGCCTTTTCCTTTTTTTTTAGCTACAGAAAAGGTTTAGATTCAATGCAAATGTATGCTTTCAGTTAACATATGTATAACCATGCTTACTGCAATCAGGTCGGTCCTTGACGCCGGTGCTGTGTCTGGCATTAATACTTTTCCTCGATGCCCAAAATGCTTCAAAGCATAAGCAAAGGCTTTCCCATAATTTCCTGCTGACATTGTAATGAAGTGCCCACTTTCTCTTCTGGAAAACTGATTTGCTACTCCTCTGATCTTGAATGAGCCTGCAAATAATATGTTTATGTAATATTTATATTGAAGGTATATCAAAAACTGTAAGTGCCACATTGAATGTTACAAAATTGATTCCATTTTCTGAGCAACTTTAAGATTAGAGATTGTAGTATGCCAGTATTAAGGTCAGTAAATTAACTTACATTCATACATTTATTAGTGGGAAAACAGTCAACCAGAAATGTTTAAAACACAGTTCTAAGTGAAGTGATGTAAAATTCGTACATACTAGGAGCTAACAAGACATCTGTAAATAAATGTAATTCTACCTGACTTGTCACTCCTCTATTTTGCTATATATCTCTTAATTACAAACTAATGCCTGTGGATAGCCACATAGTTAAGTCAGATTTTGGTCTCAGAAAAGGCTAATTATTATAGTGACATGGTCTACTAGTAGCACAATTTTTAAAATATTTCTGACTTCTTTTAAAACAATGTTTTAGTTTCAGAAATCCAATATTATTAAATAAACATTAATTCCAAAATATTCTGTCATTATGTTTTAACAGTTTAACCAGTAAGTCTGAACATAATTATGTAGAGTGTGTCTCCCTTCAGCTTAAAAAACCTAAAGATTCACAAATCAATCTACTGTACTGCAGTACATGGAATAAACTCAAAACACATAATAAGCATTTACTGTACTGACCTGTTGTCTGCATGTTTTCAAGCTTCAGATACAGGTCACAGTTGATTTTCATTGGAACTGCACCATTAGCCAGGTGGATCATAGGTGTTTTAATAACTTGCAAAGTGCTCTGCTTTACTGCCTCCCTGGCTTCCTGCAACATCTGTAAGCTCAGCAAGGTTTCCGCTTCTTCCATTTCCATTCTTACTCTGAATTGTAAAGCATAGAAGTGCACTTCTTCAACCTTTTTTTAAAGAATGAGTTGGTATCTACCTCATTCTACCAAGATCAAAAAAAAGTTGCCAGGGAGATTTGAATCACTATCAGAAATTTTACTCCGTTTGTGATCAAAGTTTGCTCCAACAAAGATTCAGATTGCCATTTAAAAGGCTCCTGATGCAGTAAAGGATCAAGTGAGGAATCATTGTTTTGTTTCCAATTTACTTGCCTGAAAAAATCTGAATCGTATCATAGTATGTGAAATGAGTACTTCGTTTTCCAATTCCCTCCAAAACTTCTGCCCCTTGTGATTTTTGCTGCCTTACCGAATATATGCCATCTTCCCCATTCTTCAGGTTTTCAACTTGAGCCTTTGTGTGGCTTTGCACCTGCCTTTCATTCCATCATTGTTGGCACAGCCCTCAGCCATGTTCCTATTTGCTATCCTAAATCCCTTGATTTCTTTAATGATATTTCAAGGTGTATCTTAGTCTTGACTAAATCTTTGGCCCTCTCTTCTAACTCTCCTTCCTTAGTTTGGCATCCTCTTTTATTTGATTTGTTCTCTCCTTTTGTAATATGCCTTTGAACATTTACTATATTTAAGTTGCCCTAATGGCCATTCTTCATGTGTGATCATTTGATAGTTTTTTTTTATTGTGAGTCAGAGTGCAGCAGTGTGGGGAGGTCTTGTGTTCATGCAGTGGTCACGTCCCAACTTCTGAGCTAGAAATCCTGGATTCAAGTCCTACCTGCTCCAGAAGTATATCACATATTTGAACAGGTTGATTAAAGTATCTATAACTATGTGAACAGTTTATCTGTCATTCATAAATACTGAATGTAGGAGTCATTAGAAAGCAATCATAAGGCAGGAACCCGTAAATCCTATTACCTTGCTAGCTCAGGGGATACTGTGTGATAGTTGTCACTATCTCAGCTAAGCTCATCTGTTGTTGAGATATTCAATACATTGATTTCTTTTCAAAACGAAACTATTTTCATTTCATGAAATAATGGTCATGGGGCCATTGCTCTATGAAGAGCAATCGTATTTTTCTGAGATTAATTTTGAATTGTTAACTGTCCTCTTGAATGATATAAGCACCCCGTCAACCCTATTTCTATTGGTGTTAATTGCAAATAAAATAATGTTGTTAGCTCCAATATCTGTGGCAATTAAAATGCCTGTCATTTCGAAAACCTTGATAGAGGCGTGTATACACTCAAAGGTGGTGGAGGTGACACATGTTACTAACCTGTTAGTGAGCTCAAGATAGTCATGTATAAAGATCCGCATTAAACAGGTGCCAAGTTATCCTTGAGCATTAGACTTAATTCCACAATATCAATCTCGTTGTTAGTTATTTTAAACTGAGCTCAATGGATTCTTCCCGCCAATTGTAAGTATCTATCTTGATGATTTGAAGATTGCATTGTTATGTGTAAATTGACTGTATTCTTTCGGTTACGAAAGACTCACAGCTGTACTCTGACTCAGTCAAATAAAAATTATCAACATCCAAATTCTTTATTGTTTGCATTTGACTTTGCTCTGTCCCGAGATCGTGAGAGGGTTTTAGTATACTCTTAAAAATGTTGTTCTAAAAATAGCGTTGGTGACGTCGATCATCTTGACCGCAGGAGAAAGTAAGTCTGGGAACAGCTGGAAAGCGCACACACAAGGCAGCAGCAAGATCAAAACAGCCATGAAAAATAAGTTTAATGGTAGTATGTTTTAACATAAATTAAGATAAGTATTTCTTTAAAAAAAAATTAAAAAGTGTTCACTGCTTTTTAAGTCAGTCCCTCATCCACTGTTTCCGTTCCTGTGCAGCATTAAGACTCTTTCCAATATGTATTTCCGGCATTCTGTCAGAAACTAAAAAATGAAGCGGCCTGTCAAAGGTATCATAACATCGCAAGGATGATGTTGTTTTGCTTAAATATTTTTTTACAAAAGCTTCATTGTTGAACGTCAGAGTCATTCCCTCTCCCTTTGTGCCCAGTTCACTTCTCTGACGGAATTCTTCGAACCTTATTAAACAATATCATCAAACACAAATTAAATCTTATGCCCCCAATTGTATTAAATTGCTGGTAAAATATTCCAAGGTGGTGGTGGTGGGGCGGGAGTATTTGTATACCTTGACATTGGGTCCCCAGAGGTTTGTTTAGAAATAAAGGAGTTTCCTTATACCAGCAGTTTCTGCTCGGTCAATACTCACTGGTGTTTGACTTCAGGGAGCCGCACCGTGTCTTTATATTCCCCTGTCGGTTCAAACACAGCACGGGGTTGGGATGGGGATGGGGTTAAACAATGTCAGGGCTGTGTGTGTGTGCAGGGGACAAATAACTCCGGGGCGGACTCCACCAGCCAGACACTGTTTCCTGGGGGATTGGTATTGGGAGGTACACGGAGCTGAGGGGTTAGCAGAGAGGCTGCCCTTGGCTCGGGGTGATGAGCCGCCCGCTGCGGCATGTGGTGTGTGCCCTGTCCGGGGGTGTGGATAGTGCTGTAGCGGCGCTGCTACTGAGACGGAAAGGTGAGGAGCTGACAGTACATCGTTACAGATTTAACACAGTGTTTCACTCTGGGACACAGTGTATCCACCGCTTGACTGCAGCAATTACTGGGATCTGGACATTAAGCTGGTGCAAGGTCCCTGCTGACTGTGGACAAGACTTGTTCTTGTGACACAGTCCCTGCCTGTGAACCAGGGCACCTGGGTACAAGTCGCATGTATAAGAACATAAATAGGAGTAGGTCATCTGGCCCGTGGAGCCTGTTCCGCCATTCAATGCCTGCCTGATCCTTTCGTAGACTCAGTTCCACTTCCCGCCTACTCAACATGTCCATGTCCATGTCCATATCCATTCCTATTGAAGTGCTTTTGCCCGAAGCGTCGATTTTCCTGCTCCTCGGACGCTGCCTGCTCTGCTGTGCTTTTCCAGCACCACTCTGATCTAAACCCTGCTTTCCAGCATCTACAGCCCCCACTTCTGCCTATATCCCTTCGTTCCTTTACTGTCCAAAAACCTTGCCGTAAAAGCATTCAACGAGGTAGTTGAAGCAGTGCCCAGTGAAGCAGTTAAGGCTACCTTGGTATGTAACTCTGAACAAGTTGAATACAAAAAAGACTTGCAATGACAAGGCTGTGGGCCAAGAGCTGGAAAATGGCATTAGACTATGTGGTTGTTTTTGGTAGCATGATGTGATGGATCAAAGTGCCTTTTTAAAAAATATCAGCTCTTGAATCATGAGACAGGACAGTATTGCCACAACACATTAGAAGGTCACTATTATTATCCAATGTACAATATTCAGGCTGTGTTAGATTAGATTCTGTACAGTATGGAAACACACCCTTCAGCCCTACAAGTCCACACTGACCCTCCGAAGAGCAATCCACCCAGATCTATTTCCCCCACCCTATATTAACCTCTGACCAAATGCACCTAACATATGGGCAATTTAGCATGGCCAATTCACCTGACCTGCACATCTTTGGATTGTGGGAGGAAACCGTAGGAAATCCATGCAGACACCGGGAGAATGTGCAAACTCCGCACAGACAATTGCCCAAGGTGGGAACCTAGGTCCCTGGCACTGAGGCAGCAGTACTAACCACTGAACCACCGTGTTCTCCCCATATGACATTCCACTGAGTTTATGGATTTAGGAATATTCATCTTTAGGCATGTATTGATGAGACTACTAGTTGAGAGTTCTGTGGGACACTGGGTTATTTTGAATCAGAGTCAGGGGTAAGCCATCTCCCTCAGAAGGTAGTGTGTTGTATCTTGACAGTGATGACAACCTAAACAGGAGTTTTCACCAAGAGCATTCCAACTAATGTCATCAGGTACACTACATTGCCAAAAACAGTGCGGTAGCCTGGAATACATCAATTTGTCAGAGACAGTCACATAGGATTTTTTTGAAAAATATGTTTCATGGGCGTTACTGACAAGACTAATGTTTGACCATGAGAAAGTTGTGGTAAGTTGCCTTCTTCATTCAGTGTGGTATAGGTATTTCATAGTCACAATCAAAAATACACCTTTCACCTTCAGAAGTCCTGCTATCTTGTGAGTATTCCCTCAAACAGCATTGTGTTGGATGATGGAATTGTCAGTAGCATCGCCATAGCGAGCTCATGTTTGGTAGGCTCGACCACAGGATTTGAAAAGAGCAGGGAGTTTGTTTTAAGACAAAGATCAAAGTCTACTCAGTTAGAGGTTCTTGCATCAATTCCCTATGGCTACGAGGCATAGGTGACCTACTTCTACCACAATGTGACTAATGCATTCTGTCTTCATTGCTTAGAATCTATCTGCAATGCCAAGTGATTGGTCAAAACCCCTAATGTTTCTTGCAAGGTGCTTCATACCAGGTATCACTAGCATATTTATTAGAACTGACCTTCACTGGGGTCAGCCATGTGGTTCACATGGAGGATTCCTGTATACCAAGGATCCACACAAAATTTTCCAAAAAGGCATTCTGAAAACCAATCCCTAAGTGTGTAAGAACCAGTACATAGGGGGAGAAGAAACCCTGAACAAATTCAAATAGGGAAGGCTCTGTTATCAAGGAATCATAACATTCAAGGACAAAGGTATATCTCTCAGGATAGGAAAGTGCATAAAAAAGACAGTGCCTTCATCTATCCATGCATCAGTCACTTAATCTGTATTTAAAAAATCACATAACACCAGGTTATAGTCCAATCTGTTGGATTTTAACCTGGTGTTGTGTGATTTTTAACTTGGTACACCCCAGTCCAACATTGGCATCTCCAAATCATGAATATGAAGTATTTGCAATTAAACCTTCAAATCACCAAGCTTTGCTTTAATAGTGCTTATGAGGTGACAATCAATATTGGTGATTATCTCCTTGTTGAACCCTCAAAGTGATGGGAGGAGAATTGATCACCAGTCATGAGGGTAGGACATGTGAACTTGATCATATCTGTCAGCTGTGAGACCTCTTAGCTCTGTCCATTGCATCCTGCTTCTTTCCATTATTTAGGAAGACTGTAATCCTGGCACTGAGATTCATGGACCACATCATTGAGCAAATTGCTACAATCAATCAAGTAGCAGTTCATATTATTGCAGATAAGGTCGGGAGTAAAGGGACATCACCTTTGTGTGCCTTGTTCCAGCACTTGCACATGTGAGCCGTGAGAACAAACCCTATCATATACATCACCTGACTGTACTCATTGCACTTATACAAGTTAAGCAAATGTATTGGAGTAGGGCTATCCTATAATGATGAGTGTCTGGTGCAATGCATATAAATTTGTACCCATCGTTAAGAATGGCCTGCAATGTGTTGGTATTATCAACTTGTTAAGGATGACTAATTCGGTCTCTCTATCGCATTTAGTAATTTGTAGGTTTGCTCCCAGACATTGACGTTGCATGTGAAAATTGGACATGTTATTTGCAATCTTGTCATGTATGTGAACTAGATTAGATAGGCGCACCCTCAAGGATTCACTGTCTTCAGTGTACGCTGCTTTGTGATGGGATAGCTGAGAGTAGAGGAGTTTGACCTCAGCAAATATCTCTTCCAACTTGATGTGGTATTAACCAGTTAATTCTTCCTCTGCCAATTAGCAGTGTCCTCTCATGGAGTCTGAATGTTTTAATTTTCATTATCGGTTTTTGCAAATCATCCTGTTGTGTGCAAGCTAAGAAGCTTTGACATAATGTCTTTTTTTAAAATAATATTCAAGTTCTATATGATCAAATGACTATTAATATATAAAAGTTATTATATACAGCCTTGTAGAAAGATTAATTTCACTTATCCCATATCAATAAAATTAGTTTCTTAACACTTGGTAATTAAAGAAAACTCATGAATCACTATGGATTAGAAAAAAAATTACTGAAGTTATTAAATGGGCTGATCTTAGGGTCAGTCTTATTTCAATTTCAAAATTTTATAATATGAAACATGGAAATATTGTGACTGTGATGGCGATTCTGTGAAACTTCAGAAGTACAGGTGGAAAGGATGGACAATTGACAGATGAAACTTAGCGCAGAAAAATGTGAAGTGATTCATTTTAATAAGAAGGACACAGATACCTGGCTGTGCAAATTATTGAAGGTAGAATGCAGGCTGAAGGAATGGTTAAAAAACTGGACAGCACCATGTGTATTATAAATATGGGCATATTGTACGTAAACAAGTTATATTAAATCTGCATAAAGTACTGGTTCTGCTTTATTGTATTCAATACTGAGCACCAGACCTTAGGAAGGATATGAAGGTGGTGGGCAAGGGACAGATTCACAAGAATGATGAATAGTAACTGCAGATTACTTCCAGGGATGAGGAACTTTGATTATGTAGATAGGTTGCAGAAGTTGGGTATTTCCTATGGACAAGGGATGGCTGGGAAGAGATTTGACAGATGTATTCAAATTCTGACCTCTGGCCAGAATGGAGAGAAACTGTTCCCATTGATTGAGACCAAAAAAGTCACAGGTTTTAGATGATTGGTAAAAGAAACAAAGGTGAAGGGAGGAAAACCATCTTACACAGTGAGTGTTTAGGATGGGGAATATGCTGCCTGCAAATGTGGTGGACCCAAATGTAATCAAGGCATTCAAAAGGATTTGGATAATTATTTGATGAGGAGAAGTGTGCAGATCAGCGGGGAGAAGGCACAGAAGTGGCACTATCTGAATGATTTCTGCAGATGGGTAGCATGTTCATAGTTGGCTGAATTGTCTCCTTCAATGCTGTAAACACTGAGATTCTTTAACAGTTCAGGGGTCTTTTTAAAATTAACTTACCATTCTTGTTGAATAGGCAAAGGCTAAAGATCAATGTGTATAAAGATTAATAGCACCCATAGAATGCAGGGTATTCTGTTTACACTTGCCTCACATAATTATTCTACAGTCAGTTCTGCTATAATGCGATAGTTCCATTCTTGTGCAATCCAGTGTATAAGAAAATCGCGTAATAGCAGCATCATTTAAATTAACTGGATCGGAATCGCATTTTAACCAATGCACGCTTTAAAAGATCGCGCTATTCAAACAGTGTCCCCAATTCGTCAGTCGTGTTATAGCAAATTCCCATTAACAAAATGCATGTTATAGCAGACCAACCTGTATTAAGAAGTGAATTACTTGAAACAAGAACAGCTATGTTTCTTGATTGGCTCCATTGACATTTCTGACTGGATGCCACCAACAATCAAGAATCTACAATAAAGCTCTTGCTTTCCAGCCATATAGGTGCTTTAGTGTCTGAGGCAGGTCTGTATGGACATACTGAGGATGCTGCAGAGATTCCCAAGCGTTATAAGGGTTTTGTCAGTATATCCTTTAGCTCTTTATTGAAAAGCACTGTAAGTGGTGTTCCAGTGTAAGCAGGAAGCAATGAAAGTTGTTTTTGTTGTATGTGATCGATTTAAGATGTTGGGAGCCTTCACATCTGCATTTTATTTTCCCAGTTGAGCACTAAAAATGATTGATTGAAACCACATCCCAAATTATGAAAGTGCTGCTCTGTTTTAAAATTGCTTAAATTATTTTTTTCATCAGTAATAAATTAGAAATAAAGTCAAATAAGAAACATAGACTAAAGGTGTGGAGCACAAGTTAATTTTTGCAGCTTATTTGAAATATTAATATTTTATGTTAGTACTGAATAAAATTGCTCTTTTGAGCAGAATTACTGCTGCAGTAAGATTTATTTCAGTAGTGCAGTAAAAATACTGAAATGTTTAAGGAAATGTTCCAGAGAGCCCGAAATGAAACAAAATACTATTTGTATTTTGATGCCAGCAATCCAAAATAAGAACAAATCAACTGGAAAAGTTCAGCAGGTCAGCAAGCATCTATGGAGAGAAGCAGAGTTAACAGTCTTTTTTTTCGCTAAATCTGAGTCGCATTGGATTTTCTTGTGTTTTTCGCCACAAGCCAAGTAGGTTTTCACAAGGCTGATGTAACTTATTATAATTCCGCAACATATTACCATTCCGTAAATTGCGCATCTTCGAGGCTGATAATTGCTCAGCAACAAGGCAAGCCACCAGTTTTTGTGTCTGCGCTAATTAGCACAACAAGCAAGGCAAGGCAGGGATGCTGTGACTATGCATGTAGGTGCTAAGATAGTGAGATCTAAGAGAGCAAGCAAGAAGCCCTGATATGTAATCTACTTCAGTCCAAAGCTGGTGTCTGTCTCTGTGTACAAAGTGTCCCCATTGAGTCTTTAATGCAAGTTGCTAGTATGCTTTGTAATGGAGGTCTGTGCTTTCCAGAGAGCACTGCCAGTGCACAGTAGAAGTGCCAAAGATGGTTGTGTTGGGTTGTCCGATGCTGAATGCTGTGGAATGGGAATGAGTGCAACTGGTGCATGTTGATCATGCCCTAGGGTATGGCCATGGAAGTCACTTGGATCAAGTGGCAAGCTGAACCTGCCAAGTCCTCACTCTGGTTTCCTTGCTGAGTTTTTTGACTTGAGCTTGTTTAGTAAGATGGGAGGCTGAATATTAATAAGGCAATTTGTAGCATTAACAAGGTGTTTAATAAGCAACAATCCCTTCTTAGTATCTTGTTGCTGCCTAACGAGAATTTTGCCACACTGCTTGTGTAAAAGGTCGAGTGAGATGATCTTGATGACAATCAAGATGGACCTCACTGCTGAAGTCACCTGATTCTGTCAAAGATCTCACTGTAGCTCATGCCAATCAGTCCATTTTTTAATATTCCACCCAGTGTTTCAGGTCAGCGGCCTTTCATTTGCGAGTCTGTTGGTTGAAAATTTTAAGTACAGTGTTACTTGGACCTAGATAATGTGAGTAAATATTTTCTAATCAACCTGTTCAGAGATGTTATTACACACTCCTGGAGGAGGTGGGATTTGAAACCGGGTCTCCTGGCTCAAAGGTGGGGACACTACCACTTCACTATAGGAGCCCCTCAGATAATGGGAGTACATATATTTTCTAGTCACCTTTTCTAGGATGTTATTACTTATTTTACTCATTTCTGGAGCAGATCTCTCTCCTCCTACTCGTTGCTACTTAACACCCACTCCTTGTTGCATAAGGTAATGGTTTGGAAAGAATCGATAGTGAAGTTGTATTTAGCTCCACTTAGTCTGATAATGTGACAGATAGTGTTTGAGTGGAAACTGGGAAGTTATCCACAATGGGGACAGATGTATTCTCTATATCTGATGAATTCCAGTAAAAAAAATCTTAGTGGTAATGTTAATTGTGCTTATTCCTATCACGCTTTTTAGGTTTAGGTTACTTAGTGTGGAAACAGGCTCTTCGGCCCAACTTTTAACTCATCTTATTGAATAAGATGCATTCATCTCCTGTAAAATCTCTACAGTGGTACACCTTGACCACTGATCATTATATAGGCCTTTAATACAGCATAAACAAGATGGATTAATGACAATGAGCTATCTCAAACAGCCCTTGCATTGTGTCACATACTGGCAGAGGTGGCACATATCAGTGAGGTGCCAGCAGTGGCAATCAGGACAAACTTCATGTGTTAGCCTCTGATCAAATTTTTATCATAGAAACAGCTACCACTGGATATAGTTAGCAAGCCTGGCAGCATGTGTGAAAAGAGAAAAACAGTTAATGTTCATTAGGGCACAAATCTGACACAGTGACCCTGTTTCTCTATCCATAGATTATGCCAGGTCTATTGAATGTTTCCAACATTTGCTGTGTTTTAAAATAAAATTTCACATTTTCAGCAGTATTGCACTGTTTTGCTTTTGTACTAATATTTTCTCAAGTGTCTCAGTATCTAGTTTTGTCTGATAATGCTGCTGTGAAATGTTTTGGGGGTGTTCTTCTGTGTAAGAGCCACTCTATAAATTCCAGTGCTTGATACCAATCCCATCCTGATCATTCTTGACCAGTAATTTATAATGTCTATTGAGCACTCTGTATTTGTGTTTTGTAGGGCGAAATTTCATCACTCCTCATTAGTTCCACACCAACTGTTCTCTTTTTGTACTTTTTAATGAATGTAGATGCCTGATTGTTTCTGTCCTGCATTTAGGAAATTAATGAGTCCAGATTAAACTGGTTGCTTTGATTGTTTCACAACTAGGGCACCACCAGAGGGAGCTCAAGAACAGCCTGATAATGTCTCAAAACTTAAGAATTTGAAGTTGTGAAACTTCCAGCTATCCTGATGGTTGATTTGTCTGTTAAGTTAGTAGCTTAGCATTAAAATCTGTGAAGGTCCCACTCTGATCTAGGCTTTTCAATATTAGTTGATGTAAGGCCACTGGAAGGGGAAATTCAGTTATGATTCCTATTCCAGTTGTCTGTTGAAGAAGTCTTTTTATGTGGATGGTATGTGGTAGCACTGGTGACTTATGCCATTAAAGATTCTGTCAAGACTCGTTTTGCTAGCATTTGAGGTATAGCAACTTTTTATAAAGTGCCAACAGATTGCAGAAGCAAATGAGATACCTAATGCAAAGGCTGGGGCTTTTTTTCCCTGGAGTGTCAGAGGCTGAGGGGTGACTTTTATAGAGGTTTATAATATCAGGGGTATGCATTGGGTGGATAGCCAAGCTCTTTTACCTAGGGTGGAGGAGGTCAAAACTGGAGGTGAGAGGGGAATGATTTAAAGAAGACCTGAGAGGTAACTTTTTCATACAGGCTGGTACATGTATGCAATGACCCACCAGAAAAAGTGGTACAATTACAGTGTTTAGAAGACACCTGGATGGGTAAATGGATAGGAATGGTTTAGATAGAAATGGGTAAAATGCTGGCAAATGGGATTATGTCAAATTCAGATGTCTGATTGGCATGGATGAGTTAGGCCGAAGGGTCTGTTTCCATGCTATGTGACTGAATCTGTAAGCAGGAACAAATGAAATTTAGAGAAATGTATACCTTTTACTGTTCCATTTTCTCTGCTTTATTTACAATTTTCAGGGCTTCAGCAGGATGTCATCATCATTACACCGTCTTGCTAGATCTTAATACAAAAGCAATATAATGTGGCTCCTGTACATCTGAAATGAAAACAGAAAATGCTGGAGACACTAAGCAGGTCCAATACCATACTTAGGGAGAAAAATAATGTTAGCCCTTCAGGTTTGTCACTGAGTCACTTACAGAATAGACTAGGATATGGATGGCAGGTTCCCCATGCTAAAGGCTCTGGCAATTTAAACTAACAGTACTGTGATACTTTATTTAATTCAGTTTTAAGGACCTCATTGAATTCTGTAAAATGAAAGTCTGCCTCAACTGATTAGATTATTGTATTTTGTTCACCCTTAGTCTTAGTTTTGTCCAATTCAGATCCATAGTCTATGGTCTGTTTTGTGTTTTTCTTAACTCAGGTGAGTGACACTGTTAATCCAATTCTCACTAAGTACAAGCATGTGGTACAATAGTGCACATCATTTTACAATAAATTATCATTATTACTGATAGAAATCAGAAGGATAATTAGTGTGGGAAATGGAAATATCACTGTAGTCTTTCAAGATTAAGTTTCAACATTCAGAAACAGTAGAGGGCAGTTTCCTACTTGTCACATCTGACTCCAGTATGGCAGAGGCTGGCTGTATGTTGATTTTTTTTTCATTTATTCAGATGAATAGCAAATTTATTCCAGTACTGAATAGAATATGCCACAAACAATGTTTAAATCATATTTCTGAAATTATGCACTTCTCACATTTATAAATAAGCTGACATGGAGAATCTTACATGTTTCATTTGTTATATCTTGACAACCACCTGATGAAGGAGCATCGCTTTGAAAGCTAGTGCTTCCAATTAAACCTGTTGGACTATAACCTGGTGTTGTGATTTTTAACTTTGTACACCCCAGTCCAATATCATATCTCCAAATCATTGTTATATCTTGTTCTTGATAACATTTCCAAGCACACCTACATTGTTTAAACAGATGATCTTTTATCACCTGAACTATACATCTGCTCAGTATTACAAATTATGGTGGTTTCAAACCAAACTTGACGCTCTTTTCAAAGATGCATATTCTTGGTCACCTCTACAAACTTAAATCGAAGTGTAGCCCTTTAAGGCTATCAAACAACTCCTGGCTATTTGTGGCAATGAATTTACTTTAAAGGTTCTGTGAATGCAGCCTTGAAACTTCAAAAGTTTGATTTCACCTCTATCTGGAAGCTGTGTGTATGTATCTAACAGTAAGAGAACTGCTTTGGAAGAAGGAAAAAATGTATCTTCCATTTCCATATTTTGTCTGCATTTTTATAGGACTTGAAGCTGAATGTGCCCAAAGGTATTAATTTTTGCAATGATTTATCAAGTTTGTTCAGTCTCTTGAAATGCATGATTTAACATGGTACACTGAATAGAAAGTACTATTCTTCACCACAATCCAGTTGTCTGACCCCTCAAGAGTATTTATCTTGGGAGTCATTAACAGTTTGTGAAACTAGTAAAACACTAAAAAGTGGATCACTGTAGTGATTTTTCTCCCCCAAGTAAAAATCAATGTGTACACAACGTACTATGGATCAACATGACATAATCAGATTTGGCTATGGTTAGCCTTGTTCTGAGAATATCTACTATATAGCTTCTCTAAAATATGTGCATAGCACTGTGACTAAGTGAAAAGCTCTGATTACTGGTCTGTAACTAGGAAACCAATTGAACCATGTATTAATCAGTTCAGTTTTCTCTCTCAACTTGTTATATTCCAGCCAACCACCAGATCTCTCAGTTCTGCTCTGAATTTTTCATGCAAAACATAATAACAATATATGTAAGTACTTACAAAATGCGCTGGTCTAATAGATGACTTTTATGTAACTGCTGGGAAAATCAATTTATATTCGGGCAAAGAGTAATGATTCATCAGACATTAACATAGAACATAGAACATAGAACAATACAGCACAGAACAGGCCCTTCGGCCCACGATGTTGTGCCGAACTTCTATCCTAGATTAAGCACCCATCCATGTACCTATCCAAATGCCGCTTAAAGGTCGCCAATGAATCTGACTCTACCACTCCCACGGGCAGCGCATTCCATGCCCCCACCACTCTCTGGGTGAAGAACCCACCCCTGACATCTCCCCTATACCTTCCACCCTTCACCTTAAATTTATGTCCCCTTGTAACACTCTGTTGTACCCGGGGAAAAAGTTTCTGACTGTCTACTCTATCTATTCCTCTGATCATCTTATAAACCTCTATCAAGTCACCCCTCATCCTTCGCCGTTCCAACGAGAAAAGGCCGAGAACTCTCAACCTATCCTCGTATGACCTACTCTCCATTCCAGGCAACATCCTGGTAAATCTTCTCTGCACCCTCTCCAAAGCTTCCACATCTTTCCTAAAGTGAGGCGACCAGAACTGCACACAGTACTCCAAATGTGGCCTAACCAAAGTCCTGTACAGCTGCAACATCACCTCACGACTCTTGAATTCAATCCCTCTGCTAATGAACGATAATACTCCATAGGCCTTCTTACAAACTCTATCCACCTGAGTGGCAACCTTCAAAGATCTATGTACATAGACCCCAAGATCCCTCTGTTCCTCCACCTGACCAAGAACCCTACCATTAACCCTGTATTCCGCATTCTTATTTGTTCTTCCAAAATGGACAACTTCACACTTGGCAGGGTTGAACTCCATCTGCCACTCCTCAGCCCAGCTCTGCATCATATCTAAGTCCCTCTGCAGCCGACAACAGCCCTCCTCACTGTCCACAACTCCACCTATCTTTGTATCATCTGCAAATTTACTGACCCACCCTTCGACTCCCTCATCTAAGTCATTAATAAAAATTACAAACAGCAGAGGGCCCAGAACTGATCCCTGCGGAACTCCACTTGTAACTGGACTCCATGCTGAATATTTACCATCTACCACCACTCTCTGACTTCGACCGGTTAGCCAGTTTTCTATCCAATTGGCCAAATTTCCCTCTATCCCATGCCTCCTGACTTTCCGCATAAGCCTACCATGGGGAACCTTATCAAATGCCTTACTAAAATCCATGTACACTACATCCACTGCTCTACCCTCATCCACATGCTTGGTCACCTCCTCGAAGAATTCAATAAGACTTGTAAGGCAAGACCTACCCTTCACAAATCCGTGCTGGCTGTCCCTAATCAAGCAGTGCCGTTCCAGATACTCGTAAATCCTATCCCTCAGTACCCTTTCCATTACTTTGCCTACCACAGAAGTAAGACTAACTGGCCTGTAATTCCCGGGGTTATCCCTATTCCCTTTTTTGAACAGGGGCACAACATTCGCTACTCTCCAGTCCCCTGGTACCACCCCCGTTGCCAGTGAAGACGAGAAGATCATTGCCAACGGTACTGCAATTTCCTCTCTTGCTTCCCACATAATCCTAGGATATATCCCGTCAGGCCCGGGGGACTTGTCTATCCTCAAGTTGTTCAAAATGTCCAACACATCTTCCTTCCTAACAGATATCTCTTCTAGCTTATCAGTCCGTTTCACACTCTCCTCTTCAACAATACAGTCCCTCTCGTTCGTAAATACTGAAGAGAAGTACTTGTTCAAGACCTCTCCTATCTCTTCCGACTCAATACACAGTCTCCCACCACTGTCCTTGATCGGACCTACCCTCGTTCTCGTCATTCTCAGGTTTCTCACATACGCATAGAATGCCTTGGGGTTATCCTTGATCCTATCCGCCAGGGATTTTTCATGCCCTCTCTTAGCTCTCCTAATCCCTTTCTTCAGGTCCCTTCTGGCTATCCTGTATCCCTCCACTGCTCTGTCTGAACCTTGTTTCCTCAACCTTATGTAAGCCTCCTTCTTCCTCTTTACTAGACATTCAACCTCCCTCGTCAACCAAGGCTCCCTCACACGACCATTTCTTTCCTGCCTGATCGGTACATACATATCAAGGACACGTCGTATCTGCTCCTTGAAAAAGTCCCACATTTCCACCACATCCTTCCCTGACAGCCTATGCTCCCAACGTATGCTCCTCAAATCCTGTCTTACAGCATCGTAATTTCCCTTCCCCCAATTGTAAAAACTTCCTTGTTGTGTGCACCTATCCCTCTCCATAACCAAGGTGAAAGTGACAGAATTGTGGTCGCCATCACCAAAATGTTCACCCACTAACAAGCCCACCACTTGTCCCGGTTCGTTACCGAGTACCAAATCCAATATGGCCTCCCCTCTGGTTGGACAATCTACATACTGCGTTAGAAAAGCTTCCTGGACACACTGCACAAACACCGCCCCATCCAATCTACTTGATCTAAAGAGCTTCCAATCAATATTTGGGAAGTTGAAGTCGCCCATGACTACGACCCTGTGGCTTCTGCACCTTTCCAAAATCTGTTTCCCAATCTGTTTCTCCACATCTTTGCTGCTATTGGGGGGCCTATAATAAACACCCAACAAGGTGACTGCACCTTTCCTATTTCTGACTTCAGCCCATACTACCTCCAGAGGCAGATCTCCCTCAAACTTCCTTTCTGCAGCCGTTATACCATTTCTAATTAGCAATGCCACCCCCCCTCCTTTTTTACCACCCTCCCTAATCTTACTGAAACATCTGTAACCAGGAACCTCCAACAGCCATTCCTGTCCCTCATCTATCCATGTTTCCGTGATGGCTACAACATCGTAGTCCCAGGTACCGATCCATGCCTTAAGTTCACCCACCTTATTTCTGATACTCCTTGCATTGAAGTATACGCACTTGAGCCCATCTCTGTGTCCGTAAGTAGTCCCTGTCAGTGCTACCTTCTCCACAGCCTCCCTACAGTCTTGGACATCCTGACACACAGCTAGCTTACTTGCTGGACTACAAGTCCGGATCCCATCCCCCTGCCAAATTAGTTTAAACCCCCCCGAAGAGTGCTAGCAAACCTACCCCCCAGGATATTGGTGCCCTTCTGGTTCAGGTGCAACCCGTCCTGTTTATACAGGTCCCACCTTCCCCAGAATGCAGTCCAATTGTCCAAATATCTGAAGCCCTCCCTCCTACACCATCCTTGCAGCCACGTGTTCAACTGCACTCTCTCCCTATTCTTTGCCTCTCTGTCACGTGGCACCGGCAACAACCCAGAGATGACGACTCTGTCTGTCCTAGCTTTTAGCTTCCAGCCTAACTCCTTGAGCTCTTGAATGACCTCCCCGCCCCTCTTCCTACCTATGTCGTTGGTGCCAATGTGTACCACGACTTCTGGCTGCACACCCTCCCCCTTAAGGATTCTGAAGACACGGTCCGAGACGTCTCGGACCCTAGCACCCGGGAGGCAACAAACCATCCGAGAGTCTCGCCCATGTCCACAGAACCGCCTGTCCGTCCCTCTAACTAGAGAGTCCCCTATAACTAGCGCTCTCTTCTTCTCCCCCTTTCCCTTCTGAATCTCAGAGCCACAGACCCCTTCACTGCAGCTTACACCTGCAAGGCTGTCCCCCCCAACAGTTTCCAAAGCTGCATACTTATTTTTTAGGGGAACGACTACAGGGGAACCCTGCACTGCCTGTTTCTTCCCCTTCCCACCTCTAACTGTTACCCAGCTACCTCTGTTCTCTGGCGTAACTATGTCCCTGTAGCTTCTATCGATCACCCTCTCAGCCTCTCTAATAATCCTCAGCTCATCCAGTTCCAGTTCCAGTTCCCTAACTCGTTCGGTGAGGATCAGGATCTGACTGCATTTCCTGCACACGAAGTCGGCAGGAGTATCGGTGGTCACCCCCACCTCAAACATCCTGCAGGAGGAACATTCCACCGCCTGTGCTGCCATGACTGTACACTGTCTCCAAAAACAAGAACACTGAGTCAATAACCTGTGGACTTTAAAGTTAGGTTAGAGGAGGAGGGTGGGAGGGAGGCCCTACGAAAGTAGGACCTGGGGTCTAGAACACACCCACTCAAATACTAATCACTTACCTTCCCGCCCAGCTATGCGCTCCAACCTCACTTCCGCTGCCCGCTACAGGTAAGTAATTTTGAAACAAACTGTCTTACCTTAGCTGTAGTCTCCCGGGTTCGTTTTTCCTCGGCCGCTGCTCCCACTCAAATGACCCTTTCTGAGCTTGGAAGGGCAGCAGATTTATTCCAGCTTCAATGTCATTTTGAGCCTGTTCAGTGCTGTTTTGTGCATTTGATCCATGTCCTCTGGATGAGGTATTATAACTATCAAGTTTAGTTTCCATTACAGGTTAGGCATTGTGCCAGTAAGCCATTCCAGAACTTGCTAACCAGTGTCATGTTTCCTGAAATACCACTCCTTGGTTCCATATGCAGCAGAGTACATTGTCTAAATTATTAGTTTATCGAGGACAAAACTGGCTTCCACATACCTGTAATCTATTGTACAAGCCAAAGGAATGAGCACTGTGACTTCTCCCATCCCCATGTAACTTAATAAACTAATTTAGTGACTAACTGAGCCTTCCAGCTATGGAAACATGATCACTTGGCCACATTCTGGCCGTTTTCCCCTCCACATAGAAACTTTTATGTGTAATGTACTGTGGACTGATGGGACATATATTTGGCGATGACCTTTTGCATTGTTTGAGAAAATCAGTGATATGAATTCTCTGAACTGGGTGCCAAGCTTTTGTTACAAGTCACTTATGACCAAACATATTAGTTTACAAAAAAAAATCTGTCATACTAAAATAACATCATCTTCTCAAATCTTGATATTTATTTTGTGCATTTGGAAACTATTGATCCTCTTATTTATAGAAATTTTCAGTTCAAGAAAAGAATTACTTTCCTAGAGTAATCTCCTCATTATATTTATGGTCACATTTTATCTTGAAGGCGCATGACTTCTCAAGTAATACAATATATACAAAAAAATCCAACATGTTTTCACCAGGCTACCACGTGACCGGTGTCTTTATGAAGAACTGGGATTTGTTCGATGAACATGGTGCTTGCGCTGGGAATCAGGACTGTGAAGATGCCTTCAGAGTCTGTAAGATGCTCAACATCCCTTTTCATCAGATTTCTTATGTGAAAGAGTATTGGCATGAGGTCTTTAGGTAATGTACAAGTTTTCAACTCCGTCTTTACTTTTAAAATACTCGTGTAATGATTATTTTGAAGATGATTTTGCTAGTTTCTGTATTTCTGAATGCAAAGAAAATAAGTGAATGGGTTAGATCAAAGTAGATGTTCTGGAATTGAAAGGCTTTTCATGTGCAATTAAGAGAGAAAAGTAGCCAAGAGCAGGCATTGAAAATGAAGATCCAACAGTCTTCTCCTGTCAATAGCGAAACGAGAAACTGAAGCTAACGATAGAAGAAAAAGAAGAAAGATGAGATCGGCGGGGGTGGGGGAGTTGGTGGTGGCGGGGCGTGGCTGGATGGGCGGGGGGCGTAGGGGAGGGCGTGGCTGGATGGGCGGGGGGCGTAGGGGAGGGCGTGGCTGGATGGGCGGGGGGCGTGACTGGACGGGTGGTGGGGCGAGGCTGGACGGGCAGGGGTGTGTTGGGGAGCGTGGCTGGACGGGCGGGGGGGTGTTGGGGAGCGTGGCTGGACGGGCAGGGGGGTGTTGGGGGTGGGCGGGGCTGGATTGGCGAGGGAGGTGGGGCTGGACGGGCGGGGGGTCGTTGGGGGGGCTGGATGAGCGGGGTGGGTGGTGGCGTTGGGGGCGGGGCTGGACGGGCAGCTGGGCGTGGCTGGACGGGCAGGGGCGGCGTTGGTGGCGGGGCTGGATGGGTGGCGGGGTGTGGCTGGACGGGCAGGGGGTCGTTGGGTGGCGTGGCTGGACAGGGGCATGGCTGGACGGGCAGGGGTGTGTTGGGGGAGGGTGGGGCTGGATTGGCGAGGGGGCGGAGCTGGACTGGCGAGAGGGTCGTTGGATGGGCGGGGTGGGCGGTGGCGTGGCGGGGCTGGACGGGTGAGGGGGGGCAGGGCAGGGCGGGGAGGCATGTGGGGAGGCTGGACGGGTGTGGGGGGCTGGGCTGGATGGGGGCGGGGCTGGATGGGCACAGGGTGCGTTAGGGGGGCTGGAGGGGCGGGGGTGGGGGGCAGGCGGGGTGGCTGGAGGAGGGGCGGGGTGGGGGTGTTTGGGGGCAGGGGGTTTTGGTGGGGATGGAGTTGGATGGTCGGGGTGTTCATGGGAACGGGGTTGGGGTTGGGGGGCAGGGGCGTTGGTGGGGGCTGGGTTCGACAGGGTTGGGGGACGGTGTTGGACTGGTGCGGTGTTGGGGGCGTGGGGTGCTGTGGTGGTGTTGGACATTGGGGGGCGCGGGGGTGTTGGTGGGTGTGTTGTGGGTGTGGAGCAGTGTTGGGGGTGTGGGGCGGGGTTGGGGGGGCAGTGTTGGGGGTGGTGGGACATGGTTGGGTAGAGTTGGGACGGGGCCGTGTTGGGGGCGTGGGGTGTTGAGGTGGTGTTGGACAGTGTTGGGAGCGGGTGGGGTGTGGGTTTGGACGGGGTTCGGGGTTCGATGTTGTGGTTGAGGCCTCACGTGTGCTGTGCTGCTGCTCGTCTCCTGAATGGGGAGCAGACTTTTAAAAACTCCAAGCCCCAGAGTAAAGGCATTTAATCGATTAATCAATTAACCGAATGAAATAGTACCCGCCCATCATGTTCGGATAATTGAGGTTCCCCTGTAGTTAATGCTTCAGTTTAATAAATGTCACAAAAAGTAACAGTTGTCAATGCTGATCACAAGACTCCTCTAAGTGAGAAAGACAATTTATTTGGGGGCTCAAAGTTTGGTGTAGGAACCACAGAAATTACTTTGCTTCGGTAAGAGGCATGGTTGACATGTGGTCAGGTCCAGTGATATATGAAGTTTGGGTAGGCATGACTGTCCTAAACAAGCACGTGGACCATATGAAAGCTGCAAACTCCCAAACAGTGCAGGGGCAAAATGTGTCCAGCTGTTCGACTGCCTTTCTGACTGTTCCAGAACCCGTGGGCTCTTCCTCTCGGTCAAGCATTGATGATACCTCAGAATCTGACATGGATATGGTGTATGTTGCCTCCTTGATGCCTTTGCCACCTGAAAGGAGAATGAATTTCTTCTGTGATGCTCTGTATACAAGAGGCGAGCAACTGTGTGTATCTGCGGCAGAGTTGGAGGGACCTGACCCAGTGGTGAACCACCCCAGGAGGAGCAACGAAAAAGTGGCCTATGTCCTCCGACGTAGAATGGGACAGATGTAGTGATTGTGCTGAGGTCAGCCAGGTGGGCCTCGCAGAGTCTGAGTTCCCTGACTGGAGCTATTAAGTTGGTCCAATTAGGAAGCCCTGGCTGACAGAGATAAAAGCGAGTGACAACCTGAAGGTTGGTAGGCCACCCCGAAAGCTGGAGGGTGGGGAGGCCACCCCGATGCCGGTCGCCCCAAGAGCCAGAAGGTGGGTAGGCCTTGTTTAATAAAATAAACTGGAGTGTCTGGGGATCCCCAGTGGAGGGTTCTCTAAATAGGAGTTCTCTTGGGGATCTGGGGTGGAAGGCGCTGCATGTAGCAGTCCCCTGCAACCGCAGATTGTGGTGGTTCACGGACTCCCAGCTTGTTCTGTGGTGCTCTGGAGTCCGTGGACCATGTATGTATTGGGTGTGAGTGCTTGCACTCCCTTTTTTGATTTTCTTAAAAACCTCCTCCTCTGTTTTTGGTGTCAGAGTCTCTGTTCACTGACAGCTGACTCTGAGGAAGCTGGATCAGTGATAAGGACTCTCCAATGTAAATAAAGAGTTACTTGGTGACAGAATATTGAACACTATGGAGTTATTTAAGGAATATTGAGAGAAGAACTTGCTGGAGGGGGTCCAGAGGAGGTTTACAAGAACGATCCCAGGGATAGAGGATTTGTCATGTGAGAAGTGATTAAGGACTGTCTGTACTCAGTGGATTTTAGAAGAATGGAGTGGATCTGATTGAAACATAGAATACTGAGAGGCCTGGGCAGAGTGGACGTGAAGATGATGATGTCACTACTAGGAAGAGTAGGAGCTGAGGACACAGCCTCAGTGTTCTTGAGAGAAACAGATGTTTTGGGGAGAAGGCAGAAGAATGGGATTGAGAAACGTTGATTCTCCTCCTCCTTGGATGCTGCCTGACCTGCTATGCTTTCCAGCACTCGACGTTGAGAAACATATGCATGGCAGAGCAGACTCGATGGACCAAATGGCCTAATTCTGCTCCTATATCTTTATGCTCTTATTGATTTGTGTGTTTGTGCTTCCAGATCCCTTTGCTCCTCTATATGCTTTAAAATCTTGTTTTCCAAGTAATGTGAGATTTTTTTTTAACCAGACTGTAATACTTTGCAGTTATTTGTCTTGAAATTCACTTGCCAATTGAATGTCCAGTCTTAAAGTTCATTAATACCTTGCAACCTTTTCCGTTTCTCCTCTGTGTTAGGTTGGCGGCCTAATCTCTGCTCCTACCCCCAAAAGAAAATCGACGCAATCAGCAAATATAGAAGTTGTGTTATTAATTTCATAGCCTAAGTCATTAATGTAAATTGTGAATGACAGTGGCCCTAGTGCTGATCCTTGTGGGACACCCACCTTCACTGTGCCTTGCTTTTCAGGTTGCAGAAGCGATGCTGGGAAAGTTCTGTTTCTGTGTAGCATGACACAATCAAATGTAATCATGCATTTCAGAATGTGCCTCAAAGCTCTAATTAATCTAAGTAATTAAATTTTGAGATGCTACAGTGTAAGATTTCATATTAGGAGAACACATTGCCTGAACACGAATAAAGATGTGTTGTTTTCTTTTCTTTTCTAGCAACTTAGTGAAGGAGTATGAAATGGGAAGGACTCCAAACCCTGATATCATGTGCAATAAAAATATTAAATTTAAGTATTTATTGCAGTTTGCTTTGGAAATCCTGGGTAAGTGCTTATGCATTCATTGGATGCTTGAGAAAGATTATATATAGAGCATTAAAATATCTCATATGCTTATGGATTAATAATGAAAATGTCCACTAAAATACGCAGTTTTGTGCACTTCTCTGTAATTTGGAACTGCAGGGCAGTAATCTCTCATTTTGGCTGCCATCAATTCTTTTTAAAATGTGCATACATATTTGTGGTGGTATAGCTTTAAAATTAGCTGTAAATGTTCATCAATATTGACATTATTAATCATTGAATAATAAAGATGTCCTTATGCATTAATCTATTGAATTATAACAGCATTTGACTTGACAACTGCTGCTTCAATTTTGTTTTCCTGTTATTAGCAACCGTTCAGTCTTCTGTGATGTTTTACAGTGGAAACCAAGATCCAGTCACAACAGGCGACATTACTGGGTGGGAGGGCAATTGAATTATTAAGGTTTAGGTTAAGATAAAAAAAAGAGTGGAGAGGCACAAGGAAAGAGGAAACAGCAATATGAACTGAAATTGACATTTTTTAAAAAGAAATATCTTGATGTGAAGATTTGTTTTCTTTAACCATTAAATTAGATAAAGTGTCTTTTCCTCTGTGTAACCAAAGAGAAGTTCAAAATGTACATCAGTTATGTAATGAACACTATCTTTTTATTGAACTAGGGGCAGATGCAATGGCAACTGGTCATTATGCTAGAACATCACAGCGTGATGAAGACGTTTTCCAACAAAAATATATCAGAAAAACTGAAGATCATGTTCATGACCACAGTAAGGATGGTGAGTGAAGGGCTTGAAATCTACGTATTCCTTATTTTGTCCCAACGTAGTTTTCAACGAGAGGAAATGTTTCTTCAGTCAAAATTTAATTAGGACACTTTGTAATTACAATTAATCTATTAGGTTACTTCAGAGGCTCTGGACATTCAAATAGTTAAATTATGCACTGCCGGAACCAATTACTAATGTTTCCGATTCAGATTTATAAGTTTGTTCATTAAAAGATGAAACTGTATACATAGATTATTGGAGCTATTACTTTATAATCAACAACAAGTCAATAAAGTAGCATTGATTGTGTCAATACCCTTTGATCGGGATGTATGTTGACATTAATCAAGTGAGCTACAATGACCCTGATCTTTTATTACCACAATGTAAACATATGAGTGTGACTCAGGTGGCAGAGATGCCACTTTGCAGAGATGCCATTAGTGGAGTATGTTTCCTATGAGGTTATTCTTTTCTGTGTTCTCTCCCTCTCCATAAAACACATATTTTCTCCCTCCTCATCATGAGGCATGATAGTAAAAGATTGGAACTAAACTGCTATTAGTATTAGAGACAGATCTGGATAATGTTACAGTAGGAATTATTATAAAAATTATCAGAAAATAGATTTAGATTCTATTTGTTCGTAAATTTAGCATTGATAGAGTCATAGAGATATACAGCATGGAAACAGACCCTTTGGTCCAACTTGTCTTGCTGACCAAATATCCTAATCTAATCTAGTCCCATTTTCCAGCATTTTGGCCCATATCCTCCTCAACCCTTCCTATTCATATACCCATGCAGATGCCTTTTAAATGCTGTAATTGTACCAGACTCCACCACTTCCTCTAGCAGCTCATTCCAAACACACACACTACCCTCCTGAGAAAAAGTTGCCCCTTAGGTCCCTTTTTATATCTTTTTCCTCTCACCCTAAAACTATGCCCTCTAATTCTTGACTGCCCCACCCCAGGGAAAAGACCTTGTCTAATTATCCTATCCATGCCCCTCAGGATTTTATAAATCCTCATAAGGTCACCCCTCAGCCTCTGACACTCCAAGGAAAACAGCCCCAGCCTTTTCAGCCTCTCCCTGTAGCTCAAATCCTCCAACCCTGGCAATATCCTTGTAAATCTTTTCTGAACCCTTTCAAGTTTCACAATATCCTTCCAATAGGAGGGAGAACAGAATTGCACGCAGTATTCCAAAAGTGGTCTAACCAATGTCCTGCACAGCCGCAACATGACCTCCCAACTCCTATACTCAATACTATGACCAATTAAATGAAAGCATTCCAAACACCTTCTTCACTATCCTATCTACTTGCGACTCTACTTTCAAGGAACTATGGACCTGCACTCCAAGATCTCTTTGTTTAGCAACACTCCCTAGGACCTTACCATTAAGTGTATAATGCTACTTTATTGACTTATATCCAACTGCCCTGATTTCCCTTTCCAAAATGCAGCACCTCACATCTATCTAAATTAAACTCCATCTGCCACTCCTCAGCTCATTAGCCCATCTGATCAAGATCGCATTGTACTCTGAGGTAACCTTCTTTGCTGTCCACTACACCTTCAATTTTGGTGTCATCTGTAAACTTACTAACTATACCTCCTTATGTTCACGTCCAAATCATTTATATAAATGATGAAAAGTAGTGGACCCAGCACTGATCCTTGTGGCACAGCACTGGTTACTGGTCTCCAGTCTGAAAAACAACTCTCCACCACTACCCTCTGTCTTCTGCCTTCGAGCCAATTCCGTATTCCATGAGGTCTAACCTTGCGAATCAGTCTCCCATTGGGGACCTTCATTCTTTTGCTAAATTTCTAAAATTTTAATTGAGAGTCAAAGCCTGATTTGATCTGATCTGGAGTGGAGTGGAAGGGATGACACTTCATTCAGATGCTGACTTGTGATTCAGACACCATTTACAGTTTAACTTGGTGCTAAATGAAACTGCTTTGCACTGCCATCTTGGAGTAATGTAAATGCACCATAAGAAAGCAAGCAGTAAAAAGTGACGCAAATTGAAATGTGAAAAAAACATTTTTGCAACTTTGAAGTAAGGCATATTTTAATGTCTTGTCAAAACGTTTAGAGATAAAGGTGTAGCAATTTTGAATTACAAAAAGTTTGTAATTTGCAAAATAAAACAAAACTGAAGCAAGTAGATCAATGTAGAGTGAAACCATCAAGACGATGGTAAAGGTGAGATAATTGTTGAAAGAAGAGGAAGTATATAATGAAGTTAAACAAAACTAGGTGATCTCTGAAAAGAGTTAAAATCCAAACTGAAGAAGGGTTACTGGATCTGAAACATAAACTCTGATTTCTCTCCGTAGATGCTGCCAGACCTGCTGAGTTTTTCCAGCAACTTTTGTTTGTTTTTAAAATATGAACTGTAAACTGTAGCAAATTAGGCAGGCCTCAATATAGGGTAGAATTTTCCCTTCACTGGTATAGTGAGAATAGGGATAAGGTGATTAAATAGGATAAAAGTGGGGAAAATAAAATTTTCAACATGTAGAAAATCGTGCATAATTTTCCCCTCATGCCTCCAACGGTGACTTCAGAATCTCACCCTTGAGTAGCGACCCGTTTATTTTCATTTGTTTATATATCATTAATATTCCTGAGTCACCATAATCACTTTAAACTTCGACTTCTCCTCTCCTCCAATCAGAATCTTGATGGTGCAAATTCCTGACAGGTAAAACGGAGTAATCCCTGGCAGCTTCAGCTGCTGAATGCCTGTCCTGGCCATTACGTACTGCTTCTTCTGCACAATATCCTGCTTACTCCATGGTTATTATCTTTGGTCCCTCAGCTAAACAAGTCAACATTGACAGTGGAGAGCATTGAATGATAAATATGAGACAGGAGATGGACATATCACTGTACAGCAACATTCTACATCAACCTCAGAGCTGCAGTATGAACCAGCAGCTATTTGAAGCAAATATCAATGTGTAAAAAGCAAGGGAAAGTGTACATAATGGGGTAAAGGGACTACAGTCACAATCACTTAACGTCGTATTCCATTCAGGTGCTGGCTATTGTCAGCCCAGTAAATCGAGCTGTCCAATAGTTCACAAGGGATTCCAGGTAGGTCAGTTAGGGTGCTGTCCAAGATGTGGGCAGTTTATCCGGCAACAGACAAAGCATAAACTGATTATGATCTAAGTGGATATAAAGTATTTAGCACTGATGCAGAAGCAGGAGAGGTGGTAAGTATCCCCAGTCAGTGATCAGAAAGCAGAGGGCAGGAAGGATTAGTTGTCTCAGAGAATAGGTTGAGTGGAGAGCCCTTGATTCAACATGATGCATGTGATACTGAAAGCTGTAGTCCTTGAGTCTCAATGAGGTACATGTGCAATGGCAGAGTTAGAGACAATGTTAGCCCTGAGAGTATGAGGTAGCAGAGAGTGGAGGCAACACTTACCCTTGTGTGAGAAGATCATTGATCTTGCAGGATGGCTGTGTGTCCCAGTTCATGCGGGGGCCTTGTACTTAGCTATGCAACCTTTTGGGACCAGGTTGGCTGTGTCTAATGGCATGGCCTCTTCTGATGGGTCCACGGGGAAGATGACTGGTCTTCTCTCCACCATACCATTTACCAACACTTCCCAATCACCCTTCATGAAATGGGAAATGAGCTTGCCTTTCTTTGGGTCTCTCTCTTTGGAGATTAGCGTTGAGCTGCACATTGTGAGGAGCCATTCCTGGCTTGCAGCCACTGTATAAATGCAAATGGGAAAATCTAGCCATAAATTTCATTAAAGACCATATAATTATAACTTGTTTTTGTAAGTTTTGGAACCAGTCTAAGATTTTGGAGATGTCTGATGACAAATTAAGTGGTCGAACTCTGAGCTATAGAACATAGGCAAAGAAATGACAAGAGGAGTAGTTATGGTGAAAACTATTCTTTAACTCATGTACGAGCAAGAGCTTATCAATGCAGTGGCTCATTTGGGATTTGATAACAGCTTCCAGAGCTTTTGGAAGAGTGGAACCTGGTGGACAATTTCAAGGGCAAGAGAAATCACTTTTTTTTGGGAAAAGGAGGAAATGTTTTCCTTACTTGAACAATAGTAAGAATTGAGAGTTACCAAAGTTAGAGCAGTATTTTTGTGCAGTAAAATATGAAATAAAATACATTCATTTCTGAACCCATAGGTGTTAACAGGTTTTGAGAAGATTTGGAGCTCAGGTTGAGGTTCTGAATGTAAGTTTGCTTACTGAGCTGGAAGGTTCGTTTTCAGATGTTTTGTCATCAGTAAGCCTCCGGTGAAGCATTGGTGTTATGTCCTGCTTTCTATTATTTGTGTTTTGGGTTGCTCGAATTGGTGATATAATTTCCTGTGTTGGTGATGCCTTTCCTGTTCTTTTTCTCAGATAGATGGGGTCCAGATCGATGTATTTGTTGTTAGAGTTCTGGTTGGAATATTGTGCTTCTAGGAATTTTCTTGTGTGTATCTGTTTGTCTTGTCCTAGGATGGATGTGTTATCCCAGTCAAAGTGGTGTCCTTCCTCATCTGTATTAAGGATGCTAGTGATAGTGGGTCATGTCTTTTTGTGGCTAGTTGATGTTCATGTGTCTTGGTGGCTAGTTTTCTGTCCAATGTAGTGTTTGTTGCTGTTCTTACAAGGTATTTTGGAAATGAGGTCTGTTTTGCTTGTTGTCTGTATGGGGTCTTTTAAGTTCATTAGCTATTGTTTTTGTGTGTTTGTGGGCTACCATGATGCCAAGGGGTCTGACTACTCTGGCAGTCATTTCCGCGATATCTTTGATGTAGAGGAGAGTGGCTAGGGTTTCTGGGCGCATTTTGTCTGCTTGTTTGAGAAATTGGCGGACTGTGTTCATTGGGTGCCTGATCTTTTTGAATACGCTGTATAGGTGATTTTCCTCTGCTCTTCATAGTTCCTCTGTGCTGCAGTGTGTGGTGGCTCATTGAAATAATGTTCTAATGCAACTCCATTTGTGGGTGTTGGGATGATTGCTTGTATAGTTCAGTATTTGGTCTGTATGTGTTGTTTTCCTGTGGACACTGGTTTGAAGTTCCCCATTGGCTGTTTGCGACATCTAGGAATAGCAGTTTGTTGTTGTTTTCCTCCTCTTTAGTGAATTGTATGCCAGTAAGGGGATTATTGATGGTATTGAAGGTTTCATTTATTGATTACAAAGGTGTAATCCATGTAGTGGACCCAAAATTTGGGTTGGATGGTTGGCAAAGTTGTTTGTTTGGAAGGACACTGCTTTGACTGGGACAACACATCCATCCTCGGACAAGCCAAACAGAGAGACGCACGAGAATCCCGAGAAGCATGGCATTCCAACCAGAACTCTATCAACGAACACGTTGATTTGGACCCATCTACCATCCTCTGCAAAAAAGACCAGGAAATGACATCACCAATCCAAGGAAACCTAAACATGTAAATAGAAAACAGGATATAACACCAGCACTTCACTGGGAGCTCATTAATGTCACTTAGTATAGTGATGAAACATCTGAAAACAAACCTTACAGCTCAGCAAGCAAACTTGCATCCATTCATTTCTGAAGCTGAGGGGTGGTACTAAAACTAGGTGTCGGTATCATCAATCTTAAAACCTGCAAAACTTTTAATTAAATCCTAACAATATAAGTTATTGCCATTCTCTGTCTAACTGCCCATTTGTCTTACCTTTTGCAGCTGTGAAACTCTTACAGGCAGCTGACCCAAAGAAAGACCAAACATTCTTTCTGAGTCAGATATCACAACACGCTTTGCGACATACCATCTTTCCCCTTGGTGAGTTGAGAAAAAATGTTGTAAAGGAAATGGCAGCTGAGGCAGGATTTCACCATATATTAAAGAGAAAAGAAGTAAGACTCTTTAATTTTATTTTCATCTTGAACTTTGAACAATGCTTTAGTAATTCTAGTCATCAAATCTGATAATAGTTGTGATTAAATATTTCCATGGATGATATTCATTATTTTGCTTCTTACAGAGTATGGGAATCTGTTTTATAGGTGAAAGAAATTTTGAAAACTTTATTCTTGAGGCAAGTACAAATCACAATTCCGTTTTAAAAATTGAACATCTGTGTTGGGAAGTGGAATCGATTTTTACTTTTCAAATCTGTGATCAGATAAGAATCAAGATCGGTCATTAAGAGTAAAGTTCTGCCATCTCTCTAAGATAGCTTGGAACTTATGTGCCAGTATCTCTGAATAAACTCTTAAATGCTTCTGCATGACATTCGCATGATAATCCATTTGAAATGAACAGATGTGAGGCCTCTGCTAAGTAGCCATATTATAAAATGTAACAAATGTTACATTCTCCTAGTATCTTCACCAACAATAATTCCCACTCTAACATATCCTTTCTCAAACCAGTAAAGAACATATCTATAGCACCAATCTGGCACTGCTATTGCTCATTTCAACCATCCTGATTTAAATAAAGTTCCTAATGTGCTGAATTTTAGACAGCTGTGATTTCGTACCACCTAGAAATCCGGTTCAGAATTCCAAAACTCATTTTATTTCGTACCTGTAAAAAGACAGTTAGGAAAAATTAACTCCATTAATTTGGGCTGGATTCAAACCCATTGCTGCTTACAGAGAATTTTGATTGTATTTGTATCAAAGGAATATGTTGATCTTAGTTTTTTGAGCATTCAAAGTAATTTCATTTTAAATTTTTATTAGTATCTAGAACCTCGCCCTGGAAACTTTGTTTCTATAGAAGATGGAAAAATTATGGGAACACACAAAGGTAGTTATGTTGCTTAAGAAAATTAGAATGATTTCTTTTTAGTTAAGTTGTGGGTTTTCTGTTTCTTCAAATAAGCAATTTGGAATTTTACTCATTTAGTTAGTTGTCTTCCATTTCAGATTATCTTCTGTTCCACACTTTTTAAGGCAGCTTGATGTTAGTTTGGTCGAAGCAAGGTTTATGGAATGATTATTCTTTGCTCCTTATGGCAGCAGCACCTGTTTTTCTCAACAACTGTAATTGGTGAGCATCCATTTGGATGTTCTTTCTAAAGTATATTTATTTGTTCATTGCATTGCTGGCTAATCCAGCATTTATTCCTAATCCAAAATGTCTCTCGAGAAGGTGTGCGCTCAATAATGGTGAGATAGGCAGTGATAATGTAACTGAACTAGTCATCCAGAAGATCAAGCTGATGTTCTGAGGTCATGTATTTGAATTGCATCATGCTGCACCAAATTGCAGATGCTGAAATTTGAGTCGAGTTTAATATTTCTTTTAAAATTACGTAATACAATGAATAAAATCTAATGACAACCACGTAACCACTGCTGTTGTTGAAAAAAGCCCAACTAGTTTACTTATGTCCTTCAGGAAAGGAACTCTGCCCTCCTGACCTGGTCTGACCTACGTGCAACTCCAGATCCACAGTAGTTGACTCTTAATTTCCCAATAGGCAGTAAAATGCTGGCCTAGCCAGAGAGGCTACATATCAATTTTACCATGTTAGCTGTCCCAAGAAAATCCAGTAACCTAGGTGCAGCATCAAGGAAGTCCAGTCTTGAATCTTATTACATTTTGTGATATTCCAAAGCAGTCTATTGTATCCAGAACACAACGCAGCACAAGGCTTTGGGTCACCTATCTCAGAACAAAAAACTAATAGGAGTCATGTAACAGCAGCTCCCTGAAATGGCAACATTGGAAGTATGGGGGGACAAAATGGGTCATCGTTCTGAAAGAGCATCAATTCTAATTCAAAAAACAAAATGTAGGGTCCTGTGGTACAGTGAGATAAGCAGCTTTCTGCAGATCTTATTCCAAATAGTGTTCCTTATAATGATGAAATATGTTCAGGCAAAGACATGTACTGAAGTAAATCACTGAAACTTTAATTATGGTTTTGGATGCAGGTTTGCTCGCTGAGCTGAAAGGTTCATTTCCAGATGTTTCCTGAGAAAAGGAACAGGAACTGACTTCACCACAGGAAATAACATCACCAACCCAAAGAAACCCAAACATATAAATAGAAAGCAGGAATTTTTGGCATTGCTTTGCGTGAGGCCCACTGAAGATGTTATCTAATAGGTAACGAAATGTCTGGAAATGAACCTTTCAGCTCAGCAAGCAAACCTACATCCAAAACCTCGACCTGAGCTACAAATCTTCTCAAAACTCTTTTAATTTAGCTGTCATCTGCTTTGCATGTTGTTGAATAGATTAAGGGGCAGTTGAAATTTTGAGTCCGACGATCAAATGCTTTATAACAGTGAGATGACAATTGCGTCAAGATTATAACAGTAGTTACAGACATGTACAGGTCGACATTTTTATAATGTGAGTGAAATTGATGAGACTCTATTCCACACAGAAAGTGAAAATTGTAATCTTGGTTTACAATTAATAATAGACTCCAAAAAGATAACACGATCAGAATATATCAAGAACTAGAAACCACAAGATATTTCTAAAAACATGGTTTGATAAACCAAAGAGTTACTATCATTGGCAAATGCATTTCAATTTACTGCCTTTATATTAACTTTTAGGTTGGTTTCTATTCACTTTGGGACAACGAGCCAGGATAGGTGGTCAAAGAGATGCCTGGTTTGTCGTAGACAAAGACATAAATACAGGGGATGTGTTTGTGGTGAGTGTCATGGAACCCATTGAAAAGCTAGAAACAAACCTATTGATGAAACATATATATATTGGATATTTTAGCACCATGAAGCTTTAGTATACGCATATTAAATTCAAATTGATAAAGGATTCAGAATGTTTTTGAGTTTTCTGAATCTCCGTTTGTTATTGATCCACAGATTGATTTCTTTGCTATGCAACCATTCAATTAGCAATATTAGAGTAAACTTCATTATAGGTGTCACTGGCAAGACTAGGGCGGCACAGTGGTTAGCACTGCTGCCTCATAGTGCCAGAGACCCGGGTTCAATTCCTGCCTCGGACAACTGTCTGTGTGGAGTTTGCACATTCTCCCTGTGTGCGTTTCCTCCCACAGTCCAAAGATGTGCAGGTTAGGTGAATTGGCCATGCTAAGGTGAAGGGGTAAATGTAGCGGAACGGGTCTGGGTGGGTTGCTCTTGTTGGGCCGAAGGACCTGTTTCCACTCTGTAAGTAAGTAATCTAATTTCCCCACCATTGACATTAGAATGGTTTGTAGATTGCTCTATGTGGCAAAGTCCCAGGATTTGACCCAGCAATGATGAAGAGACAACAATACATTTCCGAGTTGCAGTGGTGTGTGGTGGGAGGGAAACCTGGGAGTGATGGTGCCATGTACCTGTTAAACTATTCCTAAGTGGTAGAGAACAAGGATTTAGGAAGTAGGAGTGCTGTTGAAGAAGTTGTTTGGGCTAAATTCAGGCTGGTTGGATATAATTCCTTTCTGCTGAGGGGAATACACTGATGACTAATAGCTTTATCAGTGATGGCATTTCAAGGTGATTAATGTAAAAATTCTACTGCAGTTTCTACAGTTACAGAATTGCAGAAGGGTGAGTGGTTGTAGTGAACAACTTGTATGATATAGCTTCATCATTCCCTTTGTCACTTTCTAAATTTCAATTAGATGACATTGAAACTTCTAGTTTTCCAAATAGAGAATCTCTTCATAATTTAATTATCTATCCAGTTAGTTGACCAGAATTGAGTGACATTGGAAGCAGTAGGCAAGTATAGAAAAGGCAGGAGAATTAGGTGTGATGATAAATTTCTTTTGTACTAGACCTCTGGCTAGTATGACAGCCTCAGGTTCTCACTGAAATCAAGGTGTTTACAACATAAGGCTTATATACCTCAAGGTTCTCTAGTTTGTGTTTAATATATCTCTTATCCTTCCAGCTTTTCTTTCCTTCTGCCACTATCTTCCCAATTTGGCCATGCCTCTTAATCAAATGTTGCTCCTGATCATGGTCCAATAGCTTCCATTTTCTGTAACCAGAGGAACCTGAACTCTCGAGCCCCACTCATTTCCTTGATTTGCCACCACTCACACTGTTTGCTGTGGCGAGATCCTTTTCCTTCTGTCACTGATTACTGCAAAATCTGCTTTGGCTCTTGTTCTCTTCCACATTAGATACTTGAGCTTTTCATTCAAGTCTCATTCTGCAAGCTTGTACTGTTTTCTAATATGTATAATTACACCTTCCTAATAACAACTGTGTAGGTCAATTGCTAACGTGTTGTAGAATCTATTTCACACATTGAAATAGAGCAGGAAAGACAGACAGTTCAAATCAAGACAGTGATTTATGCCAAGCTATTCAACAATTTAGACATGCTTAGACAAAGTTTTCACCTATCTTTAATCATCTGCCAGTGATGTATTAATTTAGCTCCTAAGGCTGTCAACTTCAGCAAATAATTTTGTATTTTTTCCACCAAAATCATCAGTTTTTAATGCCATTTGTTTGGGTAGAGGTGCATTTTAATGGAAATATAACGTAGAATCCTGTTTAAAAATGAAGTATTGAGTGTTAGTTTTATCAATTATGGCTGGTATGTTAGTTCAAATATTTTATGAACATATAGCCCTGGAGGGAAAGTCAAATTTCCTCTGCTACCCTCTTTGTTTCTATTATGGGATTGCTTCCCTAAACACCTTGACTTTGTCTTCTCAAGTGGATGAATATGCATTGTGAAAAACCATATATGTTGTCTGCCAGGCACCAGGAACTAGTCACCCAGCTCTGTACAGGAATTCACTGCAAACTGATCAAGTCCACTGGATTGCTCAGGACCCACCATTAGAATTGCTCAGGAACACAGTGATGCAGTGTCACTTTCGCTTCCAGCACCAGATGCCACTTGGTAAGAAATGGCTGATTTTGGGTATGCATCTCGATTGAATAAAATCAGAAGTCTCATGACACTAGGTTGTAGTCCAAAAGGTTTATTTGAAATCACAAGCTTTCAGAGCGCTGATCCTTCATCAGGTGAAAGAAGGAGCAACGCTCCAAAAGCTTGTGATTTCAAATAAACATGTTGGACTTTAACCTGGTGTTATGTGATTTTCTGACTTTGTCCACTCCAGTCCAACACTGGCATCTCCACATCATGTCTAGACTAAACAGACAATGCTTCCGTGCATAATAACAAGTTGACTTGATGATACCTTTGAAGTAAATGTGAGTGTTTGTGTGCATTACTTAATATTAGCGTAACCACATATGTTGTATGATGTGATGCCAGAATCATCAAAAATACCTGAATTTATTGAACAATTTCCTAACTGGCTCTACATCAAACTGTTACAGCTGACAAGAAGATACTGCTGTGATTAATACTGAACAGAATTGTTTGTTGTTCAAATGGGAACTAGTAACTGCAAAAGGAGAGAACATACCTGGAAAGATTAAGCAATTCCAGACTAGTAAGCTAAAGTTTCTCCAATGGGCATCAAAAAATTAATTATTCTGTTTTGAGAAAAGATTAGTTGCCACAGTCCCAGAGGTTTCTAATAAGAGAGCAGCCTCATGATAGTCCTCTGGGACTATGGCTGAGGTTACCACTAAGGTCCCACATTCTTGTCCATCACCTGAGATGTGGTGACTCTCAGGTTAAACTCACCATCAATCCTGTCTCTCTAACGAAAGAGCAGGCTCAGCTGATGCAGGAATTGAACTGACACTGTTGGTATTACTCTGCATTGCAAACCCGATATCCAGCCAACTGAGTTAATCAATCATGCCTACCCCCATTACTAATGTAGTGTCCTTGTAACTGTATCCTTGAAATGCATGAGTGAGCTTAATGTTGAATGATGTACAGTTTTGTTCTGTAGACTAATGATCATTTAAAAACTTCTTCTTGCGACTGGCCAGAATTGTTTCTCTCGAGTTTACAGGTTAGAGCCTTCGAGGGGTAATGATCATTCTAAGCCAGTGCTGTCCATTTATAAATGAAGCGAAACTACAAACTGAGACACTTCCTAATGAGGAAGACAGGCAGAAGCAAACTTCACTTTGATAAATGTGTTTTCATTCATCTGTTATAGTTTCACTTCACTCATAACTTTTGCCAATACTTTTTTCATAAAAAAGGTAGGCCATATAGCTCCTTGAACCTCCCCTTCTGTTCACTGCCAACTCCCACTTTTCCAACTGATCCCCACATCTCTCAGTTCCCTTACAATCAACACACAGTGAGTTTGTCTCATTGTTGACAGTAAGAATAGTTCAGGTTTTTATATAGTATATACTCTTATTGTATTATTTCCCCTTTCAGTGCAATGCCAGTTAACTCTAAATCCAGATTTAACAGTTTGGGTGACTCTTGCTAAACCAGTCAGAGCACCAACTCCAGGACAAGTGAGTTCCATTTTCATTCTTTCATTTCAAATATCACTTTATTGAATGTTAGATAAAAGGAATGAAGAATGGCTAAGGGTGTAAATCTGCTATAGTTGAGCATTTTATTAAACTGGTTCTTTGGAATCAAAGTGTTTTAAAACCATTTAAAAAATTTTTTTTTTGAAAAGGGCCAGAAGCCACAAGTTCAAGCCCCGTTGTGGAGTTAAGAACAAGAGGGCAGATAGTGAAACTTTGAGTTGGGCTGGGCAGGGATGATGTTAGGAACCATTTTCTCACACACAGGCCAGTGGAAATCTTACACTTTTTAAATAGACAAGTTGAGACTAGTTCCATTGAAAAACTGACAACATTGATTTTTTTTGGATAAGGTTAGGAGGTATGGAACCGAACCAGATGATTAGATTTTAGATATCCAAGTTCTGACTAAATGTAAGAATAGGCTCGAGGGGCTGAATAGCCTGCTTAAATTCTTGTGGGTGCAGATTTTAATGATGGGTAAAAGCTTCCTTATCTAATGTGCAGCAGCTTCAGAAAGAGGGAAGAAAGTTGCAAATCCAATTAAAATATGAAACAAACATATTTTGTATTATTCGAATGATTTAAGTTATTGAAGGAAGGAAGTTAATTCATTCCATATAATTGCAGAGTCCAAAATATCATTGATCAGTTGTTGGCTCAATACAGTTATAAATGTTATATTTGTGATAACAGCATCTTTCAATGTCTATGTGGTGTGTAATGTTTATGGTTGTCTAAATTGCTTATACTAAAGTGATTGGTGAACAATGCTGAAAAGGATAGCTTTTCATTAGTTGTGATTAAGTCAGTGAGTTGACTAAATATTAGTACTGTGCGTGTTAAGGCCAAAAGCACTTTGCTTACGGCAAACTATCAGGCCCCTTGTTGATCAAAGAATGAATCAGGATGTAACAACAAATTAAGCTTGATTCCATTTTATAATCATTATTAACCACTGTTGACATTTAACCTGCAGGATTACATTGTTGAGTAACTTTGAGGTAATGAGCTATAGGATGCTGGAGCTTATTAAAGCTTCTGTGTCAGTATGCAAATCTTCTAACTCTGGAGGAATTTACATATACATTCTAAAAGGATTCCATAGCAACTTCTGAAAGTTCTGACAGATGCCTGGCTCAACATGTTGAGAGACATCCCACAGTCTTATTTGGATTGCTAAATAGCATCTTAGTGTATTTTACTCCACTCTTCCAAGAAAAGAAAATTACGAATGCTGTGTATGACTTAAGTTAAGATTATACCTGGTCAATCAACATGTAATGTTTGATATTCCTATGTTGTTGGTTACAGTTTGCTGTACTCTATAATAATCAAGAATGCCTCGGCAGTGGTAAGATTATGGAGCTTGGCCCATCCATGTACACACTTCAAGAAAGAAGAGGGGACAGAATTGGTGAAACCCAGAAGACTGATAGAACTGGTTAAAGACCTTGCCACACAACCTTCAATTTAACATGAAAAGGTGCTATGAGTACAACCAGAACTGTTTGGATTCTAGCATGTTCATAGATGCAAATGCACTACAGTTCACCATAATAAAGTTACATGGCTAAGGCCTGTAACCATCAATGTGCTGCAAGGATCAGTGCTGGGTCCACTACTTTTTGTCATTTTATAGAAACGAATTGGATGTGAATATAGGAGAAATGGTTAGGAAGTTTTTGGGTAACACCAAAATTGGAGGCGTAGCATACAGTGAAGAAGGTTATCTCCAGTATACAACAGGACCTTGATTTGATGGGCTGAGGAGTGACAGATTGAGTTTCATTCAGATAAACATGAAACGTTGTATTTTGGTAAGGCAAATCAGAGCAGGACTTAAGAGCAGGGTCCTAGGGAGTGTTGCCAAACAAAGAGACCCTGGGTTGCAGGTGAGTAATGAAGATGTTGGGTATACTTGCCTTTATTGGTCAGTGCATTGAGTTGGGAGACTATGTTGCTGCTGTACAGGACATTGGTGAAGCCGCTTTTGGAATACTATGTTCAATTCCATATCCCTAATGTAAGAAAGATGTTAAATTTGAAAGGGTCCAGAAAAGATTTATAAGGATGTTGCTGGGGTTGAAGGGTTTGAACTTAATGGGAGAGGCTGAGAGGTTCTTTACAGAGATTCAGAAAATCATGAGGGGCATGGATAGGGTGAATAGCCAAGGTCTTTTCCCTAGGGTAGAGGAGTCCAAAATGTAAAGGACATAGATTTAAGGTGCGAGGGGCAAGATTTAAAAGGGACCTAAGGGGCAACCTCTTCATGTAGAGGTGGCAGAGGCTGGTACAATTATAACATTTAAAAGGCATTTGGATGAATGGGAAGGGTTTTGAGCAGTCTGTTTCCATGCTGTACAACTCTGTAACATTTAAAATGTTAACAGAGGAAGTTATCACTGTCTTTTGTGATTCTGCTTCCTATAGAGTTTAATGGCTAGAGGGTAAATTTTTAAAGTCTTTGGACCTGGGTCTCAGTCCATGGACCCTCTAGAAATTTTGGGAGCAGAGGTCAGTGCAACCAATTTATGGTGGTCAATTTCAAACCCCAGTTACCAAAACATTCTTTAAATGATCAGAGAGAGAGATGTGCATTTTGTCAATCATTTTTGTAATATGTTTTCACATGGAATTAATAAAATACCTTTATTCTATGGACCTATTTCCAATGATCTATAAGTAATAAATCATTTAATGATTGTGTTCGAGTTTCAGAATAAATGATTAGCCTATAGAGTGGGATTTATCAAATTATGGAAATTAAAATAATAATAAAATCGTGAATGGGCACAACCAAACATCTAAAACAGATGAGGCATCTTTCACCAAAAGTGGTAATAATCCAACAGGAGAATGCCAACAAGCATTGGTGCAGGTTTGCTAAATACATTCACAAATGGGCAGTTAATTGGACTAATATATAAAACAGAGACAGTTGTTTACTATACCTATTTATTTTAGGCTTTAGAGCACATTCTTTCACCCTTCTGATAAAGTACCTCCCAAAATATTAGCCAGTTTGTGAAATGCTGACTGCCCTGCTTTTAAAGTAAAAGTCTGTAAAACAAAAAATGAATTTAGTGTCCTTACTTCTTATTTTCAAAATGGAATTGTTGTTCATGTTCAAGCGTGTAACAAAAAAAATCTAATTGATTTGAAAAGCAAATTGTTCTTAAAAAGTTGAGCCTGATGTCACTGTGACCAAATGACCCAAGGAATGCATAACAGTAAAACAAGCTGCAAAGTAGGGACACTATTTCAGCTCTAAGCCTATAATTCAGTTACCACAGTAAAGGTCACACGTTGCAATATCATGTAGTTTTCAAGTAACACTAGCTAACAGCACTGTACACTCTCTTCATATCATTAATATTACAAAAAATGAAAGAGTTTTGAAGATTGAGAAAATTGAAGAAAAGTGGATTGGTTTAGAAAGAGATTAAGGAAAATGGATGATTGTGCAATTGAACCAATGAAAGGTGATGGGTATACAATAATTTGAATTGAGAGAATGGAGATACAGGCTGGACTGGTAGAGTATGGCCAAGGTCCTAAATGATTAGTGTAGGTAGATGCACAGTTTGAAATCACTGCAGAAGGATAATGCATCATTGAGTGTTTAATGAAAGGCCGATTTCACAGAATAGAGAGTAAGCAGAATAATTCTGAATGAGGCACAGTTCAAAAAGTCAACTCAGAGTATTTGGAGTCATGGAAGAAAGTTAATATTGAATTGCAGAGGAGGTGAAAACAAAGACAGGTAATATTTGGAGTTTAGTTCCCAGTCAAGCGACAGGGGTTTAGTTCAGTTGTTCACTGGTTTGTGAAGCAGTGTAATATCAACAGCATGGGTTCAATTCCCATGACAGCTGAAGTTACCACAAAGGCCTCTCCCCTCACCTGAGATTTGGTGGCCTTCAGTTATAAATCACCCACCAGTCATCCGTGTCTCTCTCTCTAATGAGAGAGCAACCCTATGGTCTGGTGAGACTATAGTGACTCGATTCTTGGTCAATCGTCTCACTCCGTCATTAATGCTGTTGAAAGATATATCACTTGGTAAGCAAAACATTCCAAAATGTCATTATGAAAATTACAACTTTTATGATAATTATTTCTGAAAAGATATAAGAAAAACAGAAGAATCAATTCTGTGTAAGTACTAGAATAACAAAGTAAGAACTGTTTTAAAATAACCTTTTGTTTGAGGAAGCTCGTATGGATCAGAGAGCAGCATAGAGTCATTATTCATAATTATCATACTTCATCTAATATATAATATGCAATTTGCAGAAGAGCCTGCTAAATAGACTTTAATTTTATCTAATCTGCTAACGGATGGGCTCTGCTGACAATTAGTAGCAAAAGACTTGACTATGACACATGTCTGCAGTTAGTTTTGTTTATGTTCAAATAATTATACTTTGCTTCATAGTGTTCAGCAAAGTATAAATTAGTGAAGAGTAACTCTTAAACATTTTCCTATTGCAGATATTATATTTTGGAGCAGTATGTTTTAAACTAAGATTAACACCATGCTAAATTGTCATTAGTAAATAATCCATTTTTAATTTTTGTCACTTGGAATTCTGTTTGACTCCCACTGCAAAATATTTTCACAACTGACAGCCAGGAATGCTTTACTGTCTTAATGCATCGTCTGTACTAATTGCCAGAAGGGACATGGGCTTAGATTTTACTTTTCAGCCCCCCAGAAATTGCCTTTCTTCCAGACAAGAGAGTCTATCCATAGTGAAGAGCTGGAATGCCATTCAAACCTACTGTGAGGGAGCTGCCAAGCCTCCATTAGATTCCTTTCACATCCATATTATATCTCAACTAAGTGTCCCTTAATAGGAAATGTCACCCTGTCTTCACTGCAGGGAAGCACCTATTCAGTCCCTCCTCGTATTAAATTACCTGGTGTCTACTTGATTCATGGCTATAAGGAATTGCTTGCTTTTGTCTGGTACTCTATGGAAAAGAGTTGATTATTACTGGCAGAGAGATGAGCTTGCAGCTAATAGCCCTAATCTCTATGGAGATGCTGAGAGTCTTTTGAGTGTACAATATGCCTGGAAATGCAAGAAACATGGGGTCTTCTAGAATTTAATTGTAGGACCTCATTTATTTTTTCTTACTGTCTTTCTTGCCAGCAGCTTGCTTCAAACTCTGGCATTTGTTGTACAGGAAGATATGTATAGGTCTGAAATGCACTTAGCTGCTATATTGGCCTGGTTTACCTCCCTTCTGATACTGTGGTTCCCAAATCCAGAAAATCAATTTAAAGGCAAGTAAACGTCCATGGCTATTAATTGCTGCAATAAATTCCAATCTACCACTAAATAAGGTTGGGGCTTTGCTGAATGGTGTATTCGCAGGTATCCACACACACCCTCTGCTAAACCCAAAAGTGAATGTGTTGACGTCTGGGTGTTTTTAAATCTAACAGAACCAATGTAAACTACTCATCCTACCCCACAAACCATCCATTCTTGTAAGCTACAATTTCCCCCATTGTCTCTGTAGCAAGGATTAAAATTTAATACATTTTATAAACTGAGCTTGTATTTTAGAAGAAATTAGTGTCATGGACAACTCACTATAAACTCCAGAGGTTATGGAAAATGTGCTGAATTCATTTGCAAGGTGATTAACCTCTGTCATTCACAATCCATTCCCCTCCCCAACTCTGCATGTTTCTCAACTTATTTACAGCTTCCCTTCTTAAACACCACTGCATCCTATCTCCACCATTTAGAGATTAGTACTTCACAAATCTAATTTTATATGACAACAGTAATGGCCTTGACAATTTATTCCATCATGGAGGCACCGTCTTCAACTATCACATGCTTCTACAAATTCAGAAGGTTTTTTTTGTCCACAAAATGGATTTCTAAATGTAAAATAAAACTTTTCACATTAGGCTTACCTCCATTGAATGCCGCTGTAGAAATAAATATCAGCCTAACATTCAATGCTTCGCTAAAGTCAGGGCTGCTCAGGATTCTTGAATACTGGCACATCTTTTGAGAAAAACATGTAAAATTATTTGCATTTGGAGCCAAGAGGAGCAGGATCACTCTGTTCAATCAGCCTCTTTTCACCCTCAGCCACCATCACTTTTAGGTCTCAGCACATCGTTAATTTACTTAAAATCAGTAATCTGAGTATGACGTCTCAATAAATTAATCAGAGCATGTATATATTCTGTAAAGTTGTCATTGGACACATTGTTATCAAAATTCCATTATTACCAAACTTTTATTTCTCAAACTGGCATTAAACATAATATTTATTACATATATACTGGAACATGGACTATTATTTCAGTGACAAACTTGCTTGTTAATTTCCATAGAAACATAGCCAAAGTAGTAAAATTCAGTCAGAAGTTGTGTTTTTTGGAGGGATTTCTGCCATGAGGCTGAGCAGGTTTTATTGCCTTATCTTGCCAAATTTGCCTCATTAGCAACCTAGTTTTTTACAGCATCCCTCATCCAATTCCCAGCGCATCTTGCCACTTCCAAAACAACTTGCCATTGCCATTCAGCAGAGATCCGAGAATTCACTGACGTCTGCTCTGCACATGGTAGACAAAGTGGAGAGGAGCCAACACCCTGGTGTATGGGTGGGGACCTGGAGGTCCAGTAGTGGCACGACACTATGCCAGCTTGGTGCAGTCACTTGGAGGAATGCGCAGCAATGCAGGAAGGTCAATGACCTCCACTCTGCTAGTGTAAGTGCCACCATCTTCTCTCCAATACTTCAGACTCACTTTATCTCTGTTACTGTACCTGCATCCCAGGGCTCATGCTCTACCACTCTTATCAATGCTTGCAACATCTCTCACTTGTCACCCAGCCCAACCTTCAACACAACTAACCCTGCATTATCTGTCCTACCTACTCACTCACTCAGCAACAGTTCCCCACCCTGCACCAGCTTTGCCATTCACTTTCAATTCCCTTAATACCTGCTCCCTCTCTCAATCCAGGAGGAAAATTGCCCCCAGTAGGGCTAAAAAATGCAAGACAGATGCTAGACTGCCCTACATTCGGCTCCTCACTCCAATATGAAAAGCATCCTGACTATGTCCAAGCTCTGGGCTGGTATCAGGCTGACCTTAACTAACTGTATCAGGAGTTAGTAAAAGCTATCCCTCTTGACTTGACAGAAGCTTGCTAACAACAATGTGACGAGCTTCCTGGCTTTGTGTCTGTGCTAAGCAGCAAGGCAAGACAGAATTAGTCGGAGTCATATATGTCTGGCTGAGGGTGCAAAGTGTGAAGTGGGAAGGAATACTGAGAGCATCCAGGTAGGCTCACAGTGAGTGAATGCTACGAAAGCAAGCAAAGAGCCCAGACCTACCGCTGGTCCAGTCCATGAGCTGGTGCAATGGTATTAGCGAGTGCAGTATTGAAAAGCACAAATGGATTGGCGGTGTGCCGTGAGAGTCATTAGAAATTAAAGCATCAGATGCCAATGTGCATCAGTGAGCAAAAATTAGCTCAGGTTTCAGATGTCGAGCTTATTGTTGAGTTTGGAAGGTAGAAAGATGAATATTAACAAGGTGAGTTGGGCTATCATCAAGGTATTTAACAAGCAATAATCCCCCTTTAATCAGGAATCTTGTCACTACCTAATGAGAAACTTGCCATACCACTTGTAAAAAGTGTAAACGATGCCCCGACATTGAAGTTGGCCTCACTGGATTGCTTGCCAGATGCTTCCTAAACTCTCCCAGAGCCAATGTCGCTCAGACCCCTACACGATTCCACCTGGAGAAAATTTGTTTTGAGAATGTGGAGCCATGTATTTCAGATTTATGTAAAATTGAGTAGCTCTTAAAAAATAATTAAATAGGATGTTAAAAGATGTTAAAAGATGAACAGTCAGGTATGTACCTGCTATAATATATCTTTAGGTGGCATTGCTAAATTTTTTCTCTCTTCAGTTTTATCTGAAAGCTTCACACTAACCAAGCAAATTATAGGTTGAAATCAGAGGATTTTTAGACGAGAAACCTAGCTACATATTTCACAAGTAGTCAGCACCACAGAAATCTCTTCAGTGTTTGTTAATTGATCTTGCCAATGATGTCATTTAAGAATTTAAATATTCTTTTGCACAGTGCACTATTTCAGTTCAGAAAACAGCATCGTAGCAAAATGAATGTGAAATGTCACTTCTCTAAAGCTTTAGTTGTACTTACAAAAGCTAGTGACTTTGCTGTCTCCTTCCATTGTAATACAGAAAAAAAATAAACTGCTGAACAAACCATAATGACATGATTTGCATGACAAATCCTGTATGTAATGATCTGCTCTACAGCATTGCCTTTTCTGCACAGAACCTTTCATTTAATCTGTTTATTAAAATAAGCTGTATTAAAGATTTTTGACTCGTGTTTGATCTTCCAGATATCTCAAGATAAAGCATTTTATAATTTCATCAGAACTGTTCGTTTAGCATTCATACAGACGTTCCAAACTGAATTGCAGGATTCCTGGAAGACACACGAATATAGATTATGGAATTATTTAATCAAGAACTGAATGAAATTTCATCCCTTAGAGACCATAGAATTCCTTCAGTGTGGAAACAGACCCTTCAACCCATCAAGTCCACACTGACCCTCCAAAGAATATCCCACCCAAACCTATTCCCTATTACTCTACATTTACCCCTGACTAATGCACCTAACCTACACACCCCTGAATACAATGGACAATTTAGCATGGCTGTTCACCCAACCTGCACATCTTTGGACTGTGGGAAAACCCACATGCAGACACGAGGAGAATGTGCAAACTCCACACAGACAGTGACCTGAGGCTGGAATTGAACTGGGGTCCCTGGTGCTGTGAGGCAGCAGTGCTAACCACCGTGCCACCCCATTTTGAAATGATAAATGAAATGGCAGTTGTTTCTAAAATGACTATTAAACGTTATTATGCACTAGTAAAAGTGAAATTGTGAAGTTTTCGTTTGATCAAACTCAATGATTTTTTAAAATGCTGAAAACTGCATGTTTTATTGTACAGTATTTACAATTAAAATTTTATTTGGCTGATCTAAGTAAATGAGCCTTTCTTCCCTTTCTCTGTTATTGCTCCTACTCTTTGAGGCTCTGAGGGATAGCACTGTTCTTGTGTATTTGGTTAGGTTCAGCTGCTGTGTCACTGTTTATTGCTGCCACACATTATTCAGTATTGCTGTTCCATTGTTGCCAATCTCCATTCTGCATATTTTTCTACACAGCCTACAATTATTCAGGAGCTATAATTCCTGAATACTCAACTTGCTGTTTATTGGCTGGACGAATGCCAAAATGCAGTTCATCAAATAATGTGCATTTTGTTAAGACAGTACATAAGGCAGGTTTAAATTTCTGATACTTCAGTCACAGATAAGAGAAACTCTGTCAAACTTAAAAAGATTTTCAAATAACTTCAATTAAAATCAACAAGGCTTTATGCAAAAAAACGTTTTAAATTAGTTTACCTATAGTATTGCTAAAAGGATTTAGATACCCCTGCAAAGTCTAACTTTTAAAAGTATCTTTAGAATGTTCCAAAGCCAAACTTCAGAATACCCTCCCCATTCCTCTCCACTTTACTCCTTTAAGGCACTCCTTAAAGCCTATATCTTTGACCAAGTGTGACCCAGTATTGCCTTTTGTGTCTTGGTGTCATATTTTGTTTTATAAAATGCTCCTTTGAAGCGCCTGGGGAAAATTCATTATGTTAAAGGTGCCATGTGTTGTCACTTGATACTTTAACACCCAGATAGCATATGCAGTTGCTTTGTTGTTGGTGCTAATCAAAGCTATGTATTAGGTAAAAAAAAATTGAACTTGGCCCTGCAATCACCTATTTGTTGAGTTTCCAAGGTCAGATTCATCGCCGAGGCTATGTCAAGACAAATCAGGTCTTTTGGAATTCGTCTATCTCCATTGCGATACGTCTAATGATGACATTTTAGGGTTGAGATAATTTTACTGGTTTAAAGATATAGTGTGTTCATGAAGCCAGCTACATCTGCACCATTTGACAGTTAATATTGTAGAACTTCATAAAAATGAAGACCAGACTCAATGAACAAAGGAACATTAGAATATATGTCTACATTATCAGACACATGATGATAGCTTTTAAGGAGACTTTTGAAAGAAAAACATTTAGCCAGGTAGAAAGGTCACAGAATCGTAGAATCCCTACAGCGTGGGAACAGGCCATTTGGCCCAACAGGCCCACACCGACTCTCTGAAGAGTAACCCACCCAGACCCATTCCTATTCCCCTACCCTATTGCTCCACATTTCCTCTGACTAATGCACCTAACCTACACATTCCTGAACACAATGGGCAATTTAGCATGGCCAATTCACATAATCTGCACATCTTTGGATTGTGGGAGAACCAGAACTTACCTCAGTTAGTTCCGGTTTCTGGGCCAATATCTTGCCCACATGGATGCTCCACTCACATACCTTTAACTCAAGACATGCTCATTTATTCTTGTTTTGAATTTGAGAAAAAAGAAAGAGCAGTGGAAATTTAGCTCGAACACTCTTTCACAAAAGGATCAAATTGACTGTGTTGCCCTGCAGAGTAAACTTTTGACTGTATATGGAACATCAATCCCGTGACAGTCACTCCTTGTTAGCTGATTTATTGGGTTTTATAAATCATGAGTTGGAAAGTACACAACTACTGATGGGAATGATTGATTCATGCATAGTATCCTGTTGGTGTTTTAAATGAGGGAATCCTTAATGAATAGGGCACTTTGGCATCACTCAATCTTACTTTCCTTTTCTGCCTTGTTATTAATCTTTCCTTCTGTCAGGTATCATTTTCATTTCTCATTGCTGGGCTTCTTAGAGTTAAAAAGAGTGCTGATCTAGTAAAAGAAATATTTTGGTTTCTCAGGTCTCTCTATAATTATAATCAAATCAGTGGAATCATTCCAAGACTGATGAATACATGCAAGCTTTTCCTCATTTCCATCCTTCCTAAAACTGAAGCACTTAAAGCACAATACTTCAACTGGGGTCTAATGAAGAACTACAAACTCAACATTACCATTTTTTACTGTATTCAGTCTATAGGTAGAAAGCCAAAGATTAAATTTTCCATTTGTTTGGCTCTCTACACTTACATTGCCAGCATTAATAATCTGAGAATCTGCACAGCAGCTTCTACAGTTAAAATGTTACCATCTGAAGTTCATTTTCTTATGAGAAGCAACCATTTATCACAAAGCAAAGCAATTTTAAAATGACTTACTTCTTTGCTTACCTGTAAATACAACTTTTCTCTTGCACACCAACTTCTTTTCTCTCGTGTCAGAGACAATTCGAGGATAACTCTAAAACACTCCGCAAGCAGCATCAATTTAAAAACTTGAGCCATCTTTTCTCCCAAACTTACTTTCCCTAATGAAAGTAATTTGTTTAGTCTTTCTATTACATCATATCACAACTAAATTATTTACTCCTTCATCAGGTCTTTGCAAATAGAGTCATAGATCAAAGAGATGTACAGCATGGAAACAGATCTTCCAGTCCAACCCATCCATGCCGACCAGATATTACAACACAATCTGGTCACACCTACCAGCACCCAGCCCATATCTCTCTTCCTATTCATGTACCCATCCAGATGCCTTTTAAACATTGCAATCGTACTAGCCTCTGCCACTTCCTCTGGCAACGTATTCCATACACGTACCACCTTCTGCGTGAAAAATTTGCCCCTTAGGTCTCTTTTATATCTTTCCCCTCTCACCCTAAACCTATGCCCGTTAGTTTTGGACTGCCTCACCCCAGGGAAAAGACTTTGTCTATTTACCCTATCCATGCCCCTCATGATTTTATAGACCTCTAGAAGGTCACCCCTCAGCCTCCAAGAAAAACAGCCCCAGCCTATTCAGCCTCTCCCTATAACTCAAATCCTCCAACCCTGGCAACATCCTTGTAAATCTTCCCTGAACCCTTTCAAGTTTCATAATATCCTTCCGATAGGAAGGAGACCAGAATTGCATGCAATATTCCAACAGTGGCATAACTAATGTCCTGTACAGCTGCAACATGACCTTCCAGTTCCTATATTCTGACCAATGAAAGAAAACATACCAAATGTCTTCTTCACTATCCTATCTACCTGTGACTCCACTTTCAAGGAGCAATGAACCTGCAATCCAAGGTGTCTTTGTTCAGCAATGCTCCCTAGGACCTTACCATTAAGTGTATAAGTCCAGCTAAGATTTGCTTTCCCAAAATGCAGCATCTCGCATTTATCTGAATTAAACTCCATCTGCCACTTCTCAGCCCTTGGTCCCTCTGATCAAGATTAGATTAGATTCCCTACAGTGTGGAAACAGACCCTTCGGTCCAACCAGTCCACACCGACCCTCTGAAGAGTAACCCACCCAGACCTATTTCCCTCTGACTAATGCACTGAACACTATGAGCAATTTAGCATGGCCAATTCACCTGACCTGCACATCTTTGGACTATGGGAGGAAACTGGAGCACCTGGAGGAAAACCACGCAGACACGGAGACAATTTGCAAACTCAACACAGATGGTCACCCGAGGCTGGAATCGAACCTGGGACCCTGGTGCTGTGAGGCAGCAGTGTTAACCCCACTGAGCCACTGTGCAGTCATAATCTGAGGTAACTTTCTTCGCTGTCCACTCCACTTCCAACTTTGGTGTCATTTGCAAACTTACTAACTATACCTCTTATGCTGACATCCAAATCATTTATATAAATGATAAAAAGTAGTGGACCCAGCACCGATCCTTGTGGCACTCCACTGGTCACAGGCCTCCAGGCTGAAAAACAACCCTCCACTACCACCCTCTGTCTTCTACCTTTGAGCTAGTTCTCCCTGTATTCCATGAGATTTAACTTTGCTAATCAGTCTCCCAAAGGTGAGGCAATATTGTAAATACACACATGCTCTAATAATATTTCTGAGTCCAAAACTGTCTAACAAGTTGTACATAGAAGGCCCCTCAAAAATATACTGGGACTCAGGCAGGTAGAGGAATGGAATTGATTTATCAAACAGCAAGGCTGTCAGGACTGTGTCGACAATATTGAAATTGCTCCTTCAGTGTTTACGAACATCTTAATAACACTAAGTAAAATGAACCACCAATGTGGAAAGTGTGGCATATCTTTACTTTGCATCAACGTACAAAAATAAGATGTAATGTTCAAATTGGGAGTCCAATCAGAACTGCCATTTTGTATACTCACTTTACTCTGAAGCAGTTTCCTAGTACAATGTGTTGTGGATCCAACTGGGGATCTGGTGATATGCAACGAGGCAAATTTAATAAATGATTTCAATGGAAAAAAGATCCCCTGGGAAATGGGAGAATTTAGTATTAAGTTGGAAAGTGAGAAACTTGGGTTGAAACAACTAGGTTAAACCTAAGTAAGGGTAATGAGAAAGGAATGAGAAAGCAGATTGGTATAGCAGCTTCATGGGTGTTAAAATACAAGTAGATTGCCAACTTGGCCAAACAGCATGGGATTCTGGGTATGGGACATATCGGCCAAGTAAAGCTCTGTAAATTTCAAACCCAGAAACTAGACACAGTGCAAACATAGCCAAGTGCTAATGATACTGGCATAGCGTAAAATGACACATCTTGTCAACAGTTCAACCAAACAAAGGAGGAATGCACATTTTCAGGCAAAAACCAGAGGGAGAGAGAGAGAGAGAGATAGAGAGAGAGAGAGAGGTGTACCCAGGCCCTGATACACAAAGAAACAAATATTAACAAGTCATCCAAATGATTGATAATGCTTCAAACGATTAAAGCGAGTCTCCCTGATTGGCCAGAACTATAGAGAGTTGCAGAATACCATCCAAAAAGGTATAAAAACAGAGGTTACTGATAGATCAATCAATTGGATCTTCTGGAGATGAAGCAGTGGCCAGTGTGGCAAAGGTGAAGACGACTGACCGTCCGGAATGAGAGAGAAAGAATGATGACTTCATGAAGCTGACTAAATCTACAAGACACTCTGAGAACTAAGGGAGTTGGATAGGATTAGGAATAGTATTGTTAGTGTTAAAGCCTTACTGTTACTTGTTTCTTGATACAGTTGCAACAATTTGCATCAGTACCAGCTTGTGTCTGTTGTGATTTGAACATTCTGATCTTGTGGGACATCTGACTAAATTCATTTATAATCTATTAGTTAATGAGTCTGACAGGTCCAAAGAGCTCAAACCCTGGAAAAGGAATTTAGCAGAGTAGACAGTTGACAAACAATGTCAGAGGTTTAAGAAAATAGCTCATAACTTCACAACAAAGATATCCAAATGGAAAAAAAGTAAAGCAACCATAGTTAACCAAAAAAGTTAAGGATAACATCAAACTGAAAAATAAATGGTAACAATAGTCCTAATCTGGAAATATGAAATGTTTAAAAGTCAACAAAAGATGGCAAAAAAAATTAAAGAGTGTGAGAATAAACATTGAGGGTAAATGAGCAAGCAATATCAAAACTGACAGCAAGAGCTTCTTGAAATAGATAAAAAGGAAGAGAGAGAGAGACTAAAGTGAACATCAGCTCCTTAGAGAATGAAGCTGGGGACTTAATGGGGAACCAGAAAATAGCAGAGGAATTGAATAAACACTTTGCATGAGTGCTGATGAAGAAGACACTAATTCCAGAGTCACAACAAGCTCATGAAGGGGAAATCATGCCTGATGAATTTATTAGAAATCTTTGAGGAAGTAAGAAACAGTAGATGGAATTCATTTCCAAAAGTAGTTTGATAAAGTACTACATATTTGACAGTGGAATAAGAGCCGCATGGTATTTTGGGAGTGGTATACCTGCACGGAGCAAGGATTGGTTAACTTTTAGAACACAGCATTGGAATATGGGGGGGCATTTTCAGAAAAGCAACCCATAACTTATTAAGTACCACAAGGATCAGTGCTGGAGCTACAATTATTTGCAACATATATTCGTGACTTGAATGAGGGAAGGTAACACATTATAGACAAATTTGCAAATGGCACACAAAATAACCCTAACCCCCCAATAATGGATGGAAAGGCAAGTTGTGAGGATGACAGTCTACAGAGGGATATAGACATGTTAAGTAAGCGGGCAAAACTTGGCAAATGGAATATTATAATGGAAAATGTGAGGTTATGCACTTTGGCAGAAGGAATGAAGCAGCTGAATCTAATTTCAATGGAAAAGGCTGCAGCACAGAGGAACTTGGGAGACATCATACAAAAATCACAAAAGGCTACAATGCAAGTTCAAAATGTAATGGGGAAGGCAAATAGTATGTCACTTTTTTTTCAAATGAATTAAAGAATAAAAATACGGAAATCTTAATAAAACTGCACAAGGGACTAGAAAGACTACACCTAGAATTCTGTGAAGAGTTTTGAACTGTACACTTTGTACTCTTGAACAGTATCTAAGGAATGATAAACTGGCATTGGATGCAGTCCAGAGAAGGTCACTAGGTTGATCCTGGGTGTCAGGGTATTTTCTTATGAAGAAAGGTTGAGTAGGTTGGGGCCAGTGCTCATTGGAATTTAGAAGAACAAGAGATCACCATGTTGAAATGTAAGATTCTTAGGAGCTTTGACAGGTTAGATGCTCAGCTGCTTCCATTTTGGGAAATGGAGTTTTGGGTGTGTTCTTCGGTTGGATCACCTGGTAGTTGCCTGTGTGTTGCTGGTTGTTCAGTTGTTGGTTCACTTCCTTGCAGTAGTCTGTTCTATTCTAAATGACTATGAGTTTAGGACTAACGACACAAGGGGTCACCCAGTTATTTAAAGATGAGAAGGAATTTCTTCTCTCAGAGGGGAATGAATCTATGGAATTCTTTACCACACAGTGTGTCAAGGAAGTATCATTATGTTCAAGGGCAAGATGGACAGATTTTTAATCAGTAAGGGAATCAAGGGTTATAGGGAAAAGGTAGGAAAGTGGAGTTGAGGATTATCAGATCAGCTACAAGCTCATCGAAGGGCAAAATAGACTCAATGGACTGAATGCCCTACTGCTCAAATGTTTTATGATTTCTGATGTAGATTTACAATTTGTATTAGGCCTTGCCTCACAGTTTTTTTTATTTCGACTGCATTGGGACAGACTGAGCAGTACACATGCAAAACAAACAAGATATTAATTTCAGATCTCAAGACACTATTGGCACATCTCCAGATTACAACTTTTTATTTCTAAGTTGTCTCAGTAAATGTAAGGCAGTGTGAGTCATCTCCACTAAGATACGAGTCTCAGACAACTTATAGGAGTGACTGATACCACAGAATCCAAAATGGAATTAATGTATATGCAAAAAAAGCAAGGAATACTTCATTTACAGGACTTCTAATATAACTGATGCAATGTGCCCAGTTTCACCATGAACCAATTTAGAGGATCAAATCCACTTAACTAATTGATCTTGATCTAGTCACTGTCCAGAACAGTGGGGGCAGGGGAGCCAGAGATTTGGTCTTCTGGTTGGTTGTTGGAGTATATAATGATAATGGCCCTTTTAAGCCTCCTTTTATAAATAATGGAAAGTAGCCAAAGATGCACTTCTTAATCTGCTTCCAAGAACCTTTGAATTATAAGTGCTGGTTACCATAGTGTACCAAAGTGGGCATTAATCTCACAACACAGCAGAAATAGAATAACAAATCAGGATGTGAAAAAGTTAGATTTTAAGAAATGAAGTAAAGGTAGGTCTTGCAGAACTGCCTCAGAACTCTTTGAAAAAGTTTCCTGTAATATAATCAGTGACATTTTCAGAGATTATGGAATATAATTAATTAAGTAAATACTGTACATGATTTGTTTTAAATTGCTAAGAAGAAAGCTGAATAACTGATTAGATTAGATTCCCTACAGTGTGGAACAGGCCCTTCAGCCCAACAAGTCCACACCGACCCTCCAAAGAATAACCAACCCAGACCCAGTTCCCTCTAACTAATGCACCTAACACAATGGGCAATTTAGAATGGCCAATTCACCTGACCTTCACAGCTTTGGATTGTGGGAGGAAATCAGAGCACCTGGAGGAAACTCACGCAGACACGGGGAGAATGTGCAAACTCCACACGGTCACCTGAGGCTGGAATCGAACCGGAGTCCCAGGCGCTGTGAGGTATCAGTGCTAACCACTGAGCCACCATGATGCCCATACTGTTTGAGTATTTACCAAGATCAATACGTGTAGCAGGAGTTCATTATTTTCTACCACTGCTACTTTTAATCTGGCCATTTTTGCCATGCATTTCTCACAAGGCAACAGGAAAATCAAATGGTTAGTCCTCGCAATTACTTTATAGCTTTGCTGGCAGAAGCTTGTGGCAAGATTGAACAATCAGTACCTCTGGAGAGTTTAGGGTACAAATGGAAAGACACAAAAGGAGGGACAAAAACAACAAATGAAGGGGAAAAAGTAAACATTGTTAAATTAAATAAGTAGAATTAGTGGAGAAGGTTTGCTGTTTGGTTCAAATTGATTTCATTTTCACCATAATAAAACATCAGCAAAACCATAGCAGCACGTTTAGAACTGCAGCCTGAACCATGTTTAAACAGCTATTACCTCCCTAAAGATCTTTAATAGACAGGAACCTTTGTTAATATCTACTATAGTGATAGCTCTCAGACAGAAAAAGGTCATATACAGGTGGGACCATGTAAGCTTTGTGCACTAGCACAAAAGATGATTAGGCAAATTGCACAAACATTTCAATGTGAAATACAAGAATGCAGAAGAGGCTTTTGTTAACACGTTGACTGGCATATAAATGGCACTAGAAACCTGATACAGAAGTCTAACATTTCACTGCTTATTACCTCTGTACACTGCTTCATGAAGGCACTAATATCATTTTGACTGAAATTTCAGAGGGAAAAGTAGCTCACTCCTGTTGCAAACAGAAAATACTTCTTTCACCGATGCGCAGTCACAATCTAAATATACAGAATACTCACATGAAAGTTGGAGTTGCTGGAATTGTTTGCATAATCTTCTTTATTTTTTGGGCTGAAAATAATTTAGTTAATGACATACCATCCTTCATTTGAATGGTGTCAGCAATCCTGCAAGAAGATCTGAGATTCATAAATGTCTTTATCAGATAAAATGAAAGGCTTACTGCTCTTGGCAGGTTCCCACAGTCTATTGCTCACTGACAACTAAAGGAGACCCAGTCCAGTGAATAATTCCTAGGAGGAGAAAATTAGGTGCGCACCTAGCGAATTATGAATTAACTGAATATACGTAAATCTTTCATGCTTGCAATATCATATTTTCAGAATTATTACCCCACACTCATTTATATTGCTGCCCTCAGGCACAAAAAAGAGACTATTGGCATTTCAACAACATAAGAAAAGTCCCCTCTGGAGTGTGTTCTGGATGGTTCCCATTACTTTGTGCCTCTTATAGCCTATACTGAGAATATTTTATCTCTTGCTACTCCACTCCCTTTCTGTTTGCTGCAGCAATATCATGGCTGATGGAAGTCCGAGTCGAGGCATTGTTTGAAAGTACAGTTCAAGAGACTAGTGGAAGAATTCTGTCAAGGGTGTTTTAAAGATCAAAGCCATGGATTAGTGAGGGGAGTGTCCATGAACATGATATGGGAGTATATATGCAAGGGAAGTTTGAAGTAGGATAAGGGAACAATAAAATCAGGGAGACTAGTAACAGTGAGTTGAAATTAAATAACAGAACAAGACAAATGCTGAATTCCTATTGATACTTGCATGTTCATCTCAGAGAGTGGTGGTGGTGCAAAAGTGAAAGCAGAGTTGGATAAAATGATTTGCCAAATTAGGCTGAAGAACAGGTCAATAGAAATGCAATGGCAGACATATAGGAGGATATTTTAAAATACACTGAATAGATACATTCCAACAAGGTACACATTTTCCAACAAGTCACAAAGAATTCCAAAGATGGATTCAACAATGGACGTTGACTGAAAAAATTAAAGATTGTGTTAAACTAAAAAAAAGTAAATATATAATTGCGGACAGACAAGTGGAGTATTAAAAAAAGCAAAGAGTGATTAAGAAATAAATAAAAACGGAAAAAATATAGATTGAGAGAAGCTGAACTAGACATACTAGTAATAAGGAATTTCCATATATGTGTTTTAGAAAGTAAACTTTGGCCCCAAAGTGCAGCTGACAGATGAGGAGTGGATGTTTCTTATTAGAGGAGGAGCTAGAACTAAGGTTCTTTGTTTAAAAAGGTGTCTCCTATTTAAAACAGAGATAAGGTGAAATGTTTTCACACAGAGGCCTGAAAACCTTTGAAATACGCTTCCTGTTAAGTTAATGGAGGAAGGTTTGAACATTTTTAAGGAAGAGGTGAACTGATTTTTGGTGATCAAAGGGATGAAAGCCTATCAGCAGTGGGGAGCAATGAGAGTGTGTGGTCACAATCAGATCTTAATAAATGGTGGAACAGGATTGAGGGGACAAATGGCCGACCCTTGCTCTGGGCTCGTATGTCCATATTGCCTTAGAAAGAAACTGTAACCATTGAATCATTTTAAAGAATTGAACCATATTTGTTCTGAGCTGTAGGAAGAAACTAAGTTGAAGAAAATATATAAACTGGTCAATTAGAGTTAACATCATCTCATGTTTTCAAGTGTCAAATAAGATAAAACCTCTGAGGCATTTTGGTAAGTTGCCAAGAAAGCAAAATGTGGAATGGGTTCTTTATTAAACTTACGTTCTTTTTTCAACCAATTTATTTATAAATTTCATTTCCATATTGTATTAATTAAATATCTATTTTTCAAAATTAACAGGAATGCATGGGTTAGAACCATCTGACAAACCTTTGGAGCATTTTTCATAATGTGAAAAAGAATAAAGATGGGAGAAGCCATACTTAGCCAATGTGATTTTGCATGGTATTCTTATAGTTGAATTGAGTAAAGGAACTTCAGATCAATATTAAAGCAGGAGAGACTCAGGAACAGAAGACAAAGACCAATGAATACGCCCTGGAACAACCTGGGGTGGTGCTTGTCTACGGTGGAATGCATTTAATTCAACAGAATATGTATTTATTTCATCGTATAGTGTGTAGAAATAAATACTTTTTCATGGAAAAAAAATCAGGTATTTTGAGTGTTTTAATTATAGCCTGTGCAAATATTATAGATTTGAGATGTACCATGTCAAGTGACCTTTAATTGATTAATTTGTTGCACCTTACAGTCAAACTTCTGTCATGTCTTTTGAAAACAGACTTGCAGTTTAACCAAACTGAAGATTTTCATACCAACATGTGGTAATTTTATCAATTTGTTTTTCACTTCTTGATAAGAAAACCTTTCCCAGGCAGATCTGCTGATGGTACTTTGACAGTTGCTAACTTACTTTCTCCAAAGTTGGAAGTCTCACAGCACTACTTAGTTCCACCGTATCAAAGATCTGCTGCATGAACAATAAAGGGAATACTGTTAAATCACTGAAGAGCACCCTGATGCATCAGTATTGCTCCACCTCTTAACAGCATTATCTAATTGTAAACTTCCCGTGTGGCACTCACTAGTAGTCAGAAAAGTCAACAGGCAGATGGAAAAAGTCAAAATCTCTTTATTTTACAATTATGTTCCTCTGTATGGTATTTCCAGTGTTTTGCTTGTTAATAAATATCATACATCTGTGTTTTTTTAAAAAAAAGTCCAGTTCCCATCATAAAATTTAAAAACATCTGGTCTTGCTTTAAATTGTGCCAAAACTGTATTAAAGTTTAAAGAAAACCTCTGAAACAAAAGTAGAAGAATTTGCTACAGCAGGTGAGTCATGATATACAAACAAACTGTTCCAATAGTTTTTATCTAACATAATTAAAATCAAATCTACAGTATTAATAATGCCAAATATTCACAGGTATCCAAATACAACAAGCAAGATTGGTTGGCAAATACCCTTCCTGATCAACTCTGGTGAATTCTCCCTCACATCCCCTTCCCATTTTCCTGGGAGACCATCATAGGTGTGTGAACAAAAAGTGAATTTCAGAAAGTCTCAATGCAAAAGCTCAAGTGCATAGTTAAGCTAAAAATGGGTCCTGTTGGATTCCTAAATTTTGCAATAAGTTTGTCTTAAAAGTTACATATTCAAGTTCTATCTCTCTTATAAATTGTTACAACTTTCTCGTAATAGAAAAATGTTGACTTTACAATATAAACACACCAAATTCAAGTAAAATTGTGCAACCTTCTAGTCTTTATAAAAGTCAGAAGATTTACCTATTCTGCAAACCTCTTGTAATCAAATTAACAAAATCAAACAAATTAAGCATGTACAAATGAGTTCTTCAGAAATTTTGACTTACAAAATATATAAAAGCAGCTATACATCTTAGAATTTTGTTGTACAAAAGGCATTCATTTTAAGACTATACCCTCCCACCATAAAGGCAAATGATGAGATGGAAGGACACTTACAGCCTGAATTTTATGCGACTAACAGTTCAACTGATGTGTAAGACTCATTTTGTTCGAACCGATTTACTGGCACTGCCAATACAGAGACCAACCATTTGTCAATGACACATTGCAGAAGGATAGTGCTTTTTGGTCAGGCCGGCTGCACTTCTACCCAGAGGATTGAATGTGAGGCAGTGGAAGCACTTCAAGGTTTACCTTGGGATTTGTCCATTTCCTCCATATATCAAAATTGTCCACACCCAGGTGTACTGTGCAGTGGTTACCTATCTGTTCTACAGTTTGGCACGTGTTGAATATGTGTCCTTGAAAGCCGCACGTATCTGTCCTTCCAGCTCCATAATCATACGGCCACCTGCATTTCCTGGGTCTTAATTCCCATTTGCAGCCACTGGTTTGAAGAAAATCCTACTCATGTGGACAACACCAACACACCAGTGATGAGGTCTGAGGTACATCGGAACAGGGATCACCAATGGCGAGAATCCTCATGGGTTCAGTCATTCTTCTGATCTCCTGATGGGTCAGATTGAAGTTTCATTACTTCCTCTGGACATGAGAAAAGGAAGGGAGACATGCAGAATCATAGTTATGCAGTAGTTACAGATGAGCTTAAAGAGAAAGGTTATATTGGAATTAGCATGCAGTTTCAAACCACAATGCTGAGACATGGGAGAAAGTTTAAAACAAATGCTTTGCAGTCTTATTTTAAAATGTGAGAAACAGTGGTTAGTTTATAAAGTTTATAGTTTATAAAGACAAATAATATTGTTATGTTACTTTCCAGGGTAATTTGGTACAACTCCAGATTTAAAATTTTGAATTCTGATTTTAAAATAGTCAGATTTTAATCACACGTTATATGTCTTTCTTTGACTAAAACTAAACCTTGCAATTGCTTTTGCATCAAATTAAGCCTACTAATTTAAGATAAAATTAAAATTCTTATTTCATGCATAATTCGACCATTATTTGCAGATAAGATAACTGAAGTCACCATCAGCATTTCTATGTAATTATGTTAAATTATATTCTAAGATCATTATTAATGAGAGGGTTTAGTTGCAAAAATTCTGAGGTTAACAATTACTATAGCATGCAACTTGCATTATATATTCAGTTTTGAGCCCACTTTATTTGAATGAAAGAGACAAGATATACAACGTTCAAAACAGATCAGCACAAGATTATTTTCGGTGTTAAGTGGGAAGGTGAACGGAGGACATTCCAGAGCTTGGAGCCTCGGCAACTAAATGTGGGACTTCCATCTTTGTTACAGCAAATAAAACTGGGAATGCTTAAGAGGCCAGAATGAGTGTGAGTGCAGATATTTTTGAGGGTTGGGAACTAGAGGAGGTTTCAGAGATAGAGAGGGGTGAAGCTGTGGAGGGATCCATGGAAGGATGAAGACACCACAGAGTTGAACAGCATAGATAACATTTACAATGAAGGCACAGTGTTATTAAATATCATTAGAATAATTAATATTCCAACTTCAATCCACCAGAAAAAAAAAAGCTTTCTGGTGCTTATTAATGATAGACGTTTTTCAATAAACAAACACCAAACGAAAGAAAACTGCTTCTATTTACTACAATAGTTACTACACTTTAAATTTAGTTATATCATACAATATATATTTAATATGAAAAGACAGTAAAATAAGTTAAAGTATTATTACATTTACACTGCAGTTTATTAGAAACAATTTATTCAGTTTAACAATGGGTTAGGTTGTAAGGAGATGTGCAACTAGCAGACAGGAGGATGTGCAAATTCATTGTCAAATTGACTATTTCCAAGATGACTGTGTTTAGGTTGCTACAGTTAATTTCTGTGGCAGAGGAAAATTAGCCAGGATTTCCTTTCTTGCCGACTTGATTCTTGCTTGAAAGTGAACATGAACATCAGGCAAAGACAGAACTGGCATGACTCTGATGCGTTCAAAAACAAATAATCAGCCTATGTGCACTGGTTGGACTAACCCTGAACAATAAATATTTGGGCAAGATTTGTAAGAGGGTGGAGTTGATGGGATTCGCTCACACACCACACTGCAGTGGGGATCAACGGATCTGCCAAGATTCTCTGACAAGACTCATACATGCAACAACTAGCTAGATAGCTGAGATATTATGCAGTTGCGAGCATTTATTAATCTACACCTCAGTGTGAGTCACCAACTTCAGGAGTAGAATACAAAGGTGGAAAAAATTGAAAAAAACAAATCACATGGAGAAGACATTGTGTACGAGGAAGGATTCAATACCGTTACAGGGAAAATCAAAGGCAGGCCTTTTTTATTTTGAAAATGAGCAATCGAGGGGACAGGTTGTTGCTCCAGGAGATTCTACACCTCACTGTATAACATACAGTATCTAGGAGCGAGCACACAAAAGCTGAGCAACCAATCTAAATAGACCAGCTACTACTTGAGTAAAGCTAGAGGCTGTTTTCTGAGTCTGTATTCAGACTATTCAGTTGAAGGAATGTGGTGTCTGTGAGGTTTTATGGCGTGTCTAGTCATACATCTCTTCAAGGCATTTACAATTTTGGCAGTTACCTCATGGTACTTTAGAAATTATATAACAAATAAAATCCCTTCGGGTGCTTGGTTTAATGGGGGTTTTCAGTAGAGTTGCTAGGACACCAGCATTATCGAAAACCCATAGACAGTAAGATTAATTACTATGGTAAACATTTTTGGAATATTAACAGAGTGCTATTGTATGGGTGTCAACATTTTGCACGAAGATCACATCCAATGTATAGTCAAATACAATCTTTGGTGCATAAGCTTATTTACAATGAAGCAGTATTTTTCTATTTTATTAGAATAATTAATGTTCTAACTTCAATCCACTGGAAAAAATATGTTTTCAAATTTCTGTGTACAATATTAGCACATTCTCAACATTTTCCTTTGATAATACATTGCTCAATTTATACTAAAAGTGTTATGTTTAAGCAGTCTCAAAAACAAGGTGATATCGTATGAGCATGTGCTAAAGTGTCAGAACAATTTTTATCGTATATGTGATAAACTAAACCAGAGTGTGAGCACTCAGTACACATTAAGTTATCAAATAGAAAAATCTTTTTTTGCCTAATATAACATTTACTACTTTAGCAATATTTATAAGGATAAATAAGGACAAAAACTGAAGCAGAGAGAAAAGAGAATATGGGATAATTTGGCAATGAGGAGGAAAGTGAATGCTAAAAGTTTGAGGAGAGGCATTGTTAAGAGATAAGGTAAAAACAATGACTGCAGATGCTGAAAACCAAATACTGGATTAGTGGTGCTGGAAGAGCACAGCAGTTCAGGCAGCATCCAACGAGCAGCGAAATCGACGTTTCGGGCAAAAAGGGCTTTTGCCCGAAACGTCGATTTCGCTGCTCGTTGGATGCTGCCTGAACTGCTGTGCTCTTCCAGCACCACTAATCCAGTAATTGTTAAGAGATAGTTCCTTTATGAACTGCAACTCAGAGTAACTAAGTGCTTCTTTTGGCTTTGACTGGAGTTAGAAGTAAACAGTTCGATTTTTGTGGTTCTGACTCGTGTTTTCTCTCTTATTTCCACCTGTTGTGGTCTCTATTTTTGTTCTGAAGGAAAATGCCAATATTTGGAAACATGGGAGACAGTAATGGAGAATCTTGTAAGGTTCAGATTTCTCAAAACTGAGTGTTTCATGGTATCATTTCCAAAATTTTCATTACAGGAGCGAATGGCTAAATGGAGCCCATTTATGGAAGAAAGCTCTGCACTTTCTTGACCATGAAGAGTGTGATTCAAATGGAGACACATAAAAGGCAGAGGGATCCCTTAAACATGAGCTATAAAGAGGCTAAAAAGACTGGATGGATTCCCACCAAACTGACCACATTTCTCACCCTGCCATTGATGCAGGCATGAATGAGTACATTTGTTACTTTGAAAGACTGGGAGACAAAACAAAATGTTAGGAAGAGGACGTACAATTCTCAACATAAATAAAATATTTTTAGGAGTCATAGTTTTAAAGTGAGAGTAGAAAGATTTTAAAATGTTATAAAGACATGATGGGCATTTTCTGTTCCCCAGAGAGAGTAGTTTATGTGTGGAATGAACTTCCAAGGGAGGTGGAGGGATATGAGCCAAGCACAGGCAGGTGGAACTAGTTTAGTTTGGGATTATGGTCGGCGAGGACCGGTCAGACCAAAGGGTCTGTTTCTGTGTTGTATGACTCTATGAAATAAACTACTTCACGTGGGTGGTGGGTAAGATAGTGCTCCTTGTCAAAGGCCACTTGGAGGAAGCACCCTGGTTGGCAGGTGCACAGAATGCATTCTGGATGAGCAAGTTCATTGTCCATCACCATGAGCAGCTTGCTACTGTCACTGCTGACCAAGGTGGCCAGGTCTGAAAGTACAGAGCTGCTAATTGTGGTCTGTGGCAGCTGTTGAGGGAACCAAAAGGAAAGACATACTCAACCTCATCAATTTGCTTGCTGCAAATGTATCAATTCATTGCAGTATCCGACTGAATAATTCTCTCCCAAGATCTGGTTTAGCTCAGTAGGTTGGCAGCTGACTTGCGATGCAGTGTTACCACATGGCTGAGGTTACCATGAAGGATCCTCCTTCTCACCCTTTCCCTTCGCCTGAGGCTTGATGACCCTCAGGTTAAACCATCATGAATCATCTTGATCTAATGAGAGAATAGCCCTATGGTGCGGTAGGACTATGGTGACTTCACATTTACTTACAAAAACAGAAGATTATTGGGACTGGATGTTAGGTACTGATTGGCAAAAGAAATTACGTAACTATGTTCTAGGTGAAAAAAAACGGGTTTGATAAATCTGATGCTTTTGGTACCTTTTGTTTAATTAATATTTTAACAAGAGGGACCTTCTTAAGGTGGTAGAGCATGTTGTTAAGGATGATATCCCAACCACAGGGTATTTTGTTTCCTTTACCTCAGGATAAATACTACTCCATTTTGCCAAGTATACTCACTCTGAATCAGAGGTGTCTCCATGGACTGTGCTTGTGCCTGTTCTAATATTCATGGGTATTGGCGTCACCCCATTTAACTGGTCTTGTGATTGTTGCCTGCTCGGCTGCTTTATCAATATGCTTGTGCCTGTGCGGGTCCCATCACTGGACCCGACTGAGGAAGTTCGTGAAGATAAAGCTGTTGCTTTACAGTTAGAAAGTTCATTGTGTATTTGATTTATCCGATTCTTCTCTTTCAAAGGTGGTGGATACATGACTTTATTTTTAAGAATACCTGTGAGAGAAAAGAATTGCAAAATTTTGTGACAATTTGCCTAATGTTTCTTAAAATAAGGTTTGATCAATATCGTCAAATTAATTTGAATAATGGGTTTTTAAACATCAATATTCAGAAACACTGCTTTTGACAGTATCACCAGGAATGAAGTACAACTCATTTCCTTTGTGCAATCCCAACACTCATAATGAAACTGGGAATTGTGTAAAATTTAGACATTCATCTTGTAGGAGCCAAATCAATGCTCTGAAGCTGACCAGTTGATGAGAAATGTGAATGAATCAGACCAAACGTCACTCCATCCAGTTGCCAAATTGAGTATCACAGTAACCAAACTTTCTTAGGATTTAAGTGGTGCCATGGTCAGAGCCTGATATGAGGGTAACTGGGCCAGTTCAGAAAAGTTTATATGACATAAACTTCAACATCAGAACAAAAGAACAATGCATGCAACAATTTAAAGACTGGAGAAATGCTGATTTGTTCTCTTTGAGGAAAGCAAGAAAGACTTCTCAGCAAACCGCCAGTAAAACCTTTGATCCAATATTGTTTTGTAAATAAAGCTTGAACAGACCAAAATGTGCCCCAAGAGGTTTATCTGTTACTTTTCTTGGTTAGGGTCCCTCCTTGTTCCTTGGATCTGCTTCTCAATTCACCCAGTGAGATATAACCATATAAATATATACTAATTTATCTCATAACAAACCTCTGCACACAATTGGAGCATCATCAGACTCAACTGAAATAAATACGGCTTTCCGTTGATAAACTCTCTTCAGAGTGAACAATTGATACCGCGACAGTATTAGGTTAGCTGTAATGAACATCATTGCTGGATTGAAGAGCAGATTTTTAACACAGGGTGGCACTTATATAAAACTGACATATAGAAAAGTAGTATGGTGAACTTTATCAATCATGAGTTCTACCTTCAAACACTTCTCTAGCACTTTGGATGTTAGTGAGCACATCATCAACATGCTCATCTGGGAGGAGAGAGGAACAGCTTACTACAAAATCCTAAATTGTCACGATTCCTTGCATCTCACATTTATTCCCTTGTTCTGCTGATGCGGGAGGCCCCTGGATAGGGCAGATGCTGCCTTATAGCAACAGGTCACTAAAGAACATTGGCTGGTGAATTACTGTGTACACTAGCTCCAAGCAAACACTGGTCTCTGTGAGTGGAAGACTGTTGCATCAGCTGCAGTCATCCTCAGTCTGTGTTTAGCGCTGCAATAATTTCAAATAGTTAACAATATTAGTTTCAAGCAGGACCCTTACAATTAGTAGAAATAGAAGAATTCCAATCAATTCAATCTGCTCTAGAAAGGACAGTTACCTATCAAACAATATTTAAGAGGGTAGATATTGAACTTGTACCTTGTCTAATGCTCTGTTTGCAAATTAATTGGAGCAACTATATTTCCAAAGATTCTGAATATGTGCCCTCTGCTCAAACACAAAACCTGTGTCCTCTGTCTCTTTTGCCTTCCATTTAATTTTTGATAATTGAATTTAATACTGTTATAAATATATATTTTGCAGAGGATTATTTTCAAAATAAAATGAACTAGTCTTTAAAACCTTTGCAAATAGTTGTCTACCTGTTTTTGTTTTACACTTAAAGTCAATTCATTCCATACAAAATGAAGACAGAAACTCACTTAGATACCTGGCAGAACAGTAAATGCAAAGATTTTAATTTTGGGAAGAATACTTGCCTTTTCTTTGCTCTGGCTGTGGATTGGAACTTGGGTGAGGTATAGATGTGCTTTGCTTTTCCTCATCCTCACCACCTCTAGCAATATCACTACAGTGATTTGATTTATTTTCTCTGTGAAGCTCAACGTTTACTTTTGTTTCCACCTTCAGTTTCTCCAGCGTCCCATGGTCCTCACTGTCACTGGCTGTTGTACATTCTGCAGGCCAGTAACGCTTCACATGATTGGGCAAGGCCTCACCTATTTATGGGATTGGTGTGGGAGGAAGGGATGTTGAAGCTTAATTAGAAATAAGCAACAATCACAGCAATATCAGACATGTCAACACCATGCTTAATGCGCAAGCAAAATGAAGGCTGAGGACTCCCACAGAAACGTCTGCTACACAGAAAACTGAAGGCCTTCCAGAGAATGAAGCACTGCATTTTAAGGGAACAAAATCCTACTGCCCTATTACCCACTTCTTATCATGCAGCTTTTCAGCCTCTATCCACATCTGGCTGTCCATCTATGAAGACCATAGGCATGTTTTGGTGTTAAACCTCCCTTTATAAATACTTATTGTGTAAGAGATTAAATTTGTCAAAAGTGCAAGCCTAGAATCTGAATTACGTTTTAAATCCAAACATTAGAATAGCATTCCTCCAGACCATGGATTTCTGAAAGATCATCAGTTCCTTATGATCAATTAACAGGACAGCAATGTTAGATTTCCTCTCTCCCTGAAGAGAAGTTTTGCCCTCAACATTGTATCCAATCCAGTCCATCTGGAAACATGTTAGATTCACTCATTGGGGCATGAATAAAGCATATGCCAGACTGAGAAACTTTTATGCCGACCTGCACTCAAAGGCAGACTTCTCAGTCAGTGAAACTACACATATGACACAAATGGGTATGGCATCTTTCTTACTGTTGCTTGTATTTTAGCTTACCCTTTGGTGTACTGTGTATAGGATTTTTTTCATTATTTTTAGGTGCTCCTTGTTTCCATTTGGAGTCCCTTTGAAATTCCTCTTCTTCACTTTCTGATGAATGGCTAGAAGCATAGGAGCTACTGTGATCATCTTCCAGTGACAGCTCGCTATCGGAGTCAGAATCTGGCTCTGGGAATTATAGGCAAGTTGAAAAAAAATCCTTTATCCATCCAGAGGAAACCGCATCGCAACAACTAACTAATAATCTTCAACAGTTAAACAGTCCGTTGTTGATCACCATCCAGAAGGTCACAGCACGAATACGAATACCATTAGAAATTACAATACAATTGTAAATAAGGACACGCAGTGGTCCCAAAACATATGGGTTGATACTTGCAGATGAAGGTCTGATAACCAACCTGTAGAATTACTTACAACTTTTGAACAAATCATCATAGATTTCACCGGGGAGCAGAAGTAGCATTTACTGATGTTCTTCAAATTGTTTGTATTTATTCTAAATCAGTAAGATTACATTCAGAATACCACTAATCAATATTGAAGCTTGTAAATAATTTCTGTATAAACGAGCCATATAGAGATGAACCTGAAAAGCCTTACCATTAGGTTTCTTTGTTTTTTTGTGGAATATTGAAGAATCCGGTTCTGTTTGGCCACCCTCAGCTTGACTTGATAGTAAGCTCACTCTCTGAGCTTCTTCCCTGAGAAATGATGGAGAATGCCTTCAGTACTAAAACAACTTGATCAAAATGAGCACGATAATGTAGCTTACAGGCCAAATGTCTCCCTGTCAGAGTAAATGAAAGAATAAACTGAAGCAAGAAGAAAACATTTTCCCTTTGTCGGAAAGTTATGTTCGAGAGAAGGGTCAATTCTGGAGAATAAAGGGGTATTTTCACTTTCAAAAAGCAGTTGAGACCAAGAAACACAAGGATCAGAGGTTACAGGACCTAGGATCATCAACCTTGATCAACAGGAGCCAGCAAGAGGACTCTATCCCATTGCTTAAAGAGGAACTGGCTATCGAGATGGGAAACCAATATAAATCCAGTATTCATTGAGCAGTGGTTAAATGGGCCACTCTGGTGACAATGAAAAGCTATCTTGGGACAGTTATAATAACTCATAATAAGTTGCCACAGTCAAGAAAGCCCCACAACTTCTGTACTTGCTCAGGAGGCTAAGGAAATTTGGCATGTTCCCAAGGACTCTTACCAATTTTTTTACATGCACCATAGAAAGCATCCTACCTGGATGCTTCACAGCTTGGTGTGGCAACTGTTCTTCCCTAAATCACACCAAATTACAGAGAGTTGTGAACACAGCCCAGTCTATCACGCAAACCAGCCTTCCATCCATTGATCCCATCCACACTTCCCACTGCTTTGGGAAAGCAACGAACAAAACCCAAGACCCCTCCCACCACGGTTATACTCTCTTCCACCCTCTTCCATTAGGCAGATGATACAAAAGTTTGATAACACGTATAAATAGATTCAGAAATAACTTTTTCTCCACTGTGATCAGACTTTTGAATAGACCTCTCAAATGTTAATTCTGATCTCCCTCTCTCTGCAGCTTCTCTGTGGCTGTAACAGTGTAATGTGCACTGTGACCTGCTACCCTGATCCACTTTGTATAGCACAATCTGCCTGTATAGCTTGCAAAACAATACGTTTCACTGTATCTCTGCACATGTGACAACAATAAAATCAATCTGAACAAAGGATATAATTGTACAACAAGAGGAAACCGGTGTAAATCTAATAACTGGGGGGGGGGCGTGGGTGGGAATGGTACAAAACTTGAGAAGGAAAAGATTTACAATCACTAAATCAACATGAACGTGTAGTTTTCTATCAATTAGCTGCAGGAATTCTTCATTTCCCCTCAGCGGCCGATTTCATGTTCTATGCTTCAGAAATAAAGGTGACTAGCACGGTCTTTGACAGCTCTGCTATTTAATGATACAGCCCCTTCCAGTCTCTTTACAGGAGGGTTTCATCGTACGTTGGAGTCCCGTGTAGTCATGTGAATTTTTGAGGAATCATTCTTGTGCTCACAATGTTGTTATTCAATAATTATGTGTCAGAATTCCAAGTGAATTTATGCAGCCTCAGGTAGTACTTAACCAGAAATTAAACACACCTCATCAACTAATGATTGGTGCCAAGTCATCACATTTTCATGACTTTGAATGTCTGATTGCAAGGGTTTAGTTGATTAGAAAAGCATTAATAAACTGGGCAAATAGAAGCATGGTCATTTGTTATTGTAAAAGAAACATTATTTGACAGCAAGCAGCATAAATTAAGCAAATTAAGAGTTTGATGGCAGTATTCCATGCAACTGGTCATATTACAAGTATGCTCGGAGTGAGCAGAATCATGCACCCACCACCTGATTACCTGAGTTTAGAAGCAAGGCAGCTATTGTGGCTCTTGGCTGACCTGACAGTGCTGTCCATGGAGGCTGTGGATTCTCCAATAGCAGTGCGATACATTCGCCCTTCATCCACATATGTATTGTTACAGTTGAGAGACCGCTGGAAGACAGCATTGGTAAGGCGATACGTTAAATTAGCCAGTAGTTTCAGACACCAAGCGTATGGGTGAAGGCAGCTTGATCTAATTACATCATTGACATCTGATACTTCCTGTGATGAACTGAAATGTGGCTGAACTAATAACTGTTCTCTTCAACTGCAATAGCATGAATTGCATACCACCATTTGTCATAGTCTCCCTTCAGTTCTATCCTATTCGTTATATTCAAAAAATAATTCACTGGCCCTGCTTTGGTGCCTTGATCATGTCATATTTTAAAAGCAGGGTTGGCACGGTGCAAGACCAAATAAAATTAAAAGTAGCATTGAGTGCCTGCCATTGATGCCAGCCTGTTGGCATTTTCAACCAGGCTCTGATTTAAGTGGTCTATACTAGAAACAGGTGGGAGCTGCATTATTGAAAACAAGTTGCAGATCTAGGGCCCTAATTAAGTGTGCCATTGCTGAGCTAACCCACAAATCTTGACATATGAGCATAGAAAATCCAAAACCAACATTACTTAAAGTGACCACTTAGGGCAGTGAAAAGACATTAAAACGTGATTTTTTTTGCCACCTTTTAAGCAGTGGAATGTACATAACTTTGTTCCAATCATTCAAATCCCACAGCAGATGGCTAAATTAAATAAATCTCAAATTAAAGTTTAACAAAGACCGTGTAACATTGTCAGTTGTAAAAATCCATCTGGTTCACTAATGTTCTTTACAGAAGAAAAACTGCCATCACCATCTCGTCTAGCCTACATGTGGCTCCAGGCCCAAAACAATGTGGCTGACTCTGAACTGCTCTCTGAAAGAGCCAAGCAAGCCACTCGTATCAAATGCTAAAAGTTCTCAACAAAGGAATGAAATCTGGCATCAGCTAAGGCTGCAGAAACAATAATGGCAGACCCAACCCTGTCAACTCTGCAAAGGGCAGCACGGTGGCTCAGAGGTTAGCACTGCTGCCTCACAGTACCAGGGACCCGCAATCGAATCCACCCTCGGGCGACTGTCTGTGTGGAGTTTGTACATCCTCCCAGTGTCTGTGTGGGTTTCCTCTGGGTGCTCCAGCTTCACCCCACAATCCAAAGATGTGCAGGTTAGGTGCATTAGTCAGGGGTTAAATGTAGGGGAATGGGTCTGGGTGGTTACTCTTCAGAGGGTTGGTGTGGACTTATTGGGCTGAAGGGCCTGTTTCCACACTGTAGGGATTCTATGATTCAAAGTCCTCCTTACTAACATCTGGGGGCTAGTGCGACAATTGGGAAAGCTATCTCACAGGATTCCTGAAGAAGGGCTGATGCCCGAAACGTCGATTCTCCTGTTCCTTGGATGCTGCCTGACCTGCTGCGCTTTTCCAGGAACACATTTTCAGCTCAAAGCTATCTCACAGCCTGGCCAAGCAGCAGCCTGATACAGTCATAGCTACGGAATTACATCCTATACACAACATCCAAGGCAACCACTATCACCATCCCTGGGGAGGTCCTTCCCTATCGATATACAACACCACTAGATTTTAGAATTCTTCTTTCTATCTCCTTTCACAGTTTGGTAATCTCTCTAATTAATAAACACTCCCCATATGCTTTTCTTTTGACATGTTAGGTTCTCCTTCTGGTTTTACAAACAATGGATTGTTCCACAATTGCCTAACTTTGCATCTATAAAGTTTTTCAGTATTAGAGTTGTAACTGCAAATTGAACTTGATCGTATGGAGATGCAATTCTGTTCTATCATTTTGGTTGGCATCGAGAGAATTGATCATGTTTTTAAATTGGCAGACATGTTGTTCTGATGCTTGACAAATCATTCGAAAAAGTTTTGATGAAGGGATTAACTCACTTTGCAGAATGCAATACTTGAGCTATCTAGCATGAGAACAAAAATAAAACTTCCCCGGCAAAAATGTTTCGTCGACAATTCCTGCAAAAATGCAGCACTCATAAAATTAGCTGGGTATTAACAATACTCGGCTCAGTTCAAGATATTGCAAAACTCTCCAGTAAGATATCATTTAGAACATTGCGTACACCTTTAGGCACATTATTGTTAATGAGACATGGACGTACTGCACTTTTGAAATGTACTCCAAAAGGAACATTCTTTTAGCACTGTGTAATTTACACGAAGGATTGAAACTGATTTAATGCAATAAAAGGCTGGGTGGGATATAATTCATGTCTTTTTCTTTAACTCTGACTAGTTAGCACAGAACAAAAGGACACAAGTATAAAGTCAGAAAATCTGCATAGAGAGGTGACAGATTAGCAGAAATCTATCATATTCAAGCCTAGTGACAATTTGAAACACGATCAGTTAACACTATGGTAATTAATTGCACCAGAAAGAAGCCTGATGAATATCTATTTGAGAATTAACTGAAATTTACAAGGACCAGCACATACACAAACCATTGAATATTTTTTATGGAGCACAGTGGTGCTTGTGTTGCATGGCCAATGGAAATGTCATCTGTGGAATGCAGTTGGTCAGGGTTCAATAATGTGGGTGGTAATTAATGAATGATATTTGGGTGATTTCTTGGGTTGGGCAAAGGCCTCAGGAGAAAATTTCACACAGCATAGTGTTGTTACAACTTTTACCTGTTGTTATTCAGCTCTCTGAGAACATGAAATAAGAGAGGTTGATGTAACAATGGACCAATTTGCACATGATCAGCAAAAAGATTGGACCACATGGAGTCAATGGCCTTTTCAACACACTTAAGTCTTCTCCAATGAGGAATGTTTAAATGTGTCATCTCATGCTCTTAAAATTCACATGACATCCAGCTGAGTAGTGATTACTAAAGGAGAAATACTGGATCCAACATTCAGCCAAAATCATCCGTCAAAATTTAGTTAAGATACAGTGACACCTAAACCAAAGAATAACAGGAATAACAAATGTCGCTGACCCCGGTGGATAGAAATTAATAAAAGCTGTATGAGTCTAAAACTTTCCAAAAGAATATATTTTATCTAGTTCCCTGTGGATATAGAACATATCTCCTCCTTTCTTCTTCCACGCCTACTCCTTTACTGCCACGAGGAAACTTCAGAACTTTCTCTCTCTCATCTTGTTTGTGCTGCCAATGAGCAGCATGGTTACTGCTGGCTCCACACAGAAATACTGTTCATGATATGGTCGGTTCACAGCATATTACTATTACCCAGACACATCTTAAGGGGGATTCAATTGAACTCCTTATTACCTCCACTATCTATGGTGAGATAAGTTTGCTGGTTCATGGATTACACAGCTTTAGTGCTTCATGCGAGGAAAGTGTGAATCAATATTCCAACAACTTACTGATAAAACTGTGGTTCTGGTCAATACTGTGTCATCTGCGTGTTGCTTCTTTCCAGTGAATATGTTCTTCAGACCTTTCCGAACTTCCTCATTGAAAATACAGTGGCAGAAGAAAATGAAGAGACCCTGAAATCACAAAGCTAATAATTTACAATGAGTTATCTCAGAAAGATTTCTTACAAGCAAATCTGGTCACTTGTTTATATTGTGATACAGTTCTTAGCCATTGGTTAAAAAGATCCCTCCTCAGTCCTGATGGTGATAAAGTAATACATCTACATACTAGTGCTGTCACAGAAATTGATATTATTTTCATCTGTTTCTAAATTGTATGGTGGAAGTTTCCAGTTTTAAAAGTGCATAAAATATTAAACTATGGAAGCAATTTGCAAAGACTACATTTTTTTTTTCTTTATTTTGGATTGTGGGCCAAAATGGAAAACAAATGACTGCTTTAAAACAAGAACTATGGAAAAAGTTGCTGCATTTTTAAAACAAGTTACTGGAACTCATTGTGAGTTATTTTTACACTGTGGCATTGCTCAAGCAGCAGAAGATGATGTTTGAGACTAATAACATAGTGGATGTATGTTTGTATGTTCACAGCATATTGTGCCCAAAGACAGACTGTTGTTTGGCTTTTCCATCAGGACCAGTTGTGAAAGCCAGGAATCATCAGCATGGCAACTCCTGTCTGACTGACTCTTGGACAAGTGGACTAAGTGTGCACATACAATGCAGAAGCAGTGGATCTCCGGACAACAGGAGACAGTGTCTCTCTTTATATCTCTCTGAGGTGAAGCAACCAAGAACTGAAAGATAGATAATCTCTCCCACCATTTGCTTTATGTTGTTGCCTCTAATCAGTGATTGAGAAACCAAACAATGATTGAGTCAACCACCCTACCATTCCGTATCTTCCGCAAATAACTCAAAAGACTTGGATATGAAGATTGGACGTGAGAAAGACTTGAAAGAAGACTGACATCTCATCGAAACCTGTGGACTGGTGCTATTTAACTGGGTTTGGTCAATACCTTTCCTCCACCCATAACATCCATATGTTTGTGTGCCTGTCTGCAGGTATGTGCAGAGGTCGAAGAAGGAGTTAGGGCTTAAGTTAGAAGAGTTATAAATTGATCATTCCAACTTTGTTTTCCTGTGGTTAGACTGATTTATTTGCAATAATAGCTGTTTCTTGTTAAGTACGGAAATCTGGTCAGTTTTTCCTATTAACCCCTGGCCATCAGACAGCTAAGTTGGGGAGCTTTGAATAATTTGCTTAAATTTTTAATTTTTGCCATAAGTATCAATGCTCTTTCCCAAATGGATCCTGGCACATTAGGAATTAAACTGCTGAAAAACTAATACTTATTTTAAATTAACTTTAGTGTTTTTCAAACTTCAGGATGTCATTAGTTTGCCTTTGTATAAGTAAAAAACAAAGCACATGCAAAATTACACTTAAACAAGTCTTTAGTTGTTCATAGGCCTATGCAATGTTTAAGTATCTCAGCATACTGAGGTTAATCTGATATCAAATATCTATCAAACTGCCCAAATAATCAGTACAAACAATTGTAGTCCAGGCATAAAATGATAATTCTCCCTAGTTCCTTATCAATCCTCAAATTTAAACCTAGATTAAATAATGTTTGCAGTACACTTGAACAAAAGGGTTGAAAGCTGTTAACATGTATAATCATAATAAGATAACAAACCAGGCTCTATACATAATCAATTTATCCAATAATTACTTTCATGCCATTTTTACTTCCAATGCCTTGCTGAAACATGAGATCTAAGTTTGGTTTTTAGTGAAATATTGCTTAAAATGCTTCTCATCAAACAATGCATTCCGATGTAAATGGTCTTTTGTGTGATGCCTAATAACGTGTCAGAAAGGGATGAATAAAGAGGAATGTTATGGAGGTTTAAATTCACACCAACCCAGGAGCTCCAGGATATTGTAATACCAGTCAAGAGGTTGCTTTAGATGAGCAAAACCAGCCAGATTCTTGTATTTCCAAGGGAGGTGTGGTAAGCTATTCATTTTGACAACAGGGAGTTCCTCACTTTAACAGCAAATACTTGTACAAATTTGCAGCCTACAAATGCTGACAATACCTTTAGCAAAAAAAAAAGAATAATTACTGACTATAGAAGCATAGTGGCACGGAAAATGGAAGAATGACATTCAATTAGCATACAAGCACATGATTCTATCAAAATGGACATTTTGATAGAAGACTAGGCTTGCTTTGCAAGTAATCAAACTGGTTAAAGATTGTATGAAAGAAAATAACATATATGGGGTCTATATTCTTATAAAATAATGCTGTAATGTCGTGGCACAGTGGCAGCTTTAATCTTACCTGGAAGCAACTGAAAATGGCAAATAGATAATGGAAAGTCATAGTGTCATTATTCACTGCCATCAACCCCAGCAACCAAGTAGCACTGATGAGAAGCAGCATAAGGAATGCTGTCCTTAGGCCAGATCTAAAACAAAGCATATGTACCACATTCAGTGTTCAACAAAACAGAACAAGGTTTGCATCAGACTATCTTGTTTTCGTCACTGATTGTTCTGTAACTTTTATTCCTACAGCATTGCAATCTCTCTCAATATGGAATTATTCTTAACTGCCACAATCTTGTGTCATCCATTTTCTTATCACTGCCATGCTATCTCTAGTAGTAACTGTTCACAAATATTTCTATTGTCCTTTTGAAAAATTAATCCTGCAAGTTTCTTCTCTTAATTATTTAATCTGTCCCAACTAAGTTCCTTAGAAAACACATGACTGGATACACAAAACCTGGATACAGACACTGGGGGGCAGAATATGTTAATTTTCCCTGCATAAATTAGTTGTTATCTCAGGATAAAAATCAGTGTCAATGTCAAGTTTTGGCCCCAAGTCATGGAGGTCACATTCTGATCCAATTCCTGCCTTAGTTCAACACTACCTCTTTACTTACTCCTACTGCATCTATCTGTATAGCTGTATTTCTTAAACTGCAATATTTCCAAGCTGTAACTAATAGTGTGTCCTGGGAATGAGTGTTGTGGCCTCAACTATTTATGCACTGTCACCAAATCTGCAGATAATACAAAGATAGGAAGGAAACTCTACAAGGGTTATAGATTGGTTAAGTGAGTGGGAAATAATTTGGCAGATGGAGTATAATGTAGGAAAATGAGAGGTTGTCCACTTAGGCAAGAAGAACGTAAAAGCAGAGTATTATTTAAATGGAAAGAGATTGTAGAACTCACTGTTCCAAAGAGATCTCCGTGTCCTTGTACATGAATCATGAAAGGTTTGCATACAGTCATTACGAAAGCAAATGGAATATCGGCAATTATGGCAAAGGAGATGGAGTATAAAGATAGGGGAATTGTATGAAAACTGTAAAGGGCATTAATGGAATTACAGTTAAAGTATTGTGTTCAATTTTGGTCACCTTAGTTAAGGGGGGGGGGGGGGTGGAGGCGGGGATACATATTTTGGAGAAGGCTCACTTTGTACATTCCTGATGTGAGGAGTTGTCTAAGGAGGAAACACTGAGTAGGTTGAACCTAACTCATTGGAGTTTAGAAGAATGGAAGATAATTTTATTGAAACATTACAGAGTTTGACAGCAGAGAAGATGTTTTCCTTGGTGGAGTTGGGGGTCAGAGCTTAAAAATCAAGGGTGGCTCATTTAAGGTAGAGATGAGGAGAAATTTCTTTTCTCAAGGGTCATGTTTAGCGTTGTCTTCCCCAGCAAGCAATGGAAGCTGGACCCCTGAATATATTCAATTCTGATGCAAATGTTTGATTCACATGGGAGTTAAAGGTAATGGGAGACAAGCAGAACGTGGAAGTGAGGCCACTAGAGAGGATGCTTGAAGGCCAAATAATCTCCTCCTATTTCTTAAGTTTTTACATTCAGCCAGTCATCCTTACTGATCATAATCATCAATTTGACATAAATCTGTGCTGAATCATGGACAGTCTGTACCTACCATCTACAAGAAACAATCTCATTTTCAGAAACAATCACACACCCAACAATCAAATAGAAAAATGGCTTCTTTGTATTTTCATTTCTGAAAATATTGCAAAGGCTCTAAGTATTGCCTGGATATCAATCACTGTCAATAAAATGGATAAAAATATGGATGCAAGACTCACATGATACCAGTCTTTTCAAAAGACCTGTGCCTAGGTCCACAAGATGCTTTGGCAGCGAGTATGAAGATGACAATATTTATCTGAGGTAATAGAAATTTGTGATAAATTAAACTCCACATATTTCGAGAAAAGCACAGCTGTTAAGACAACAAACAAGCCAGAACCAAAACCAGGAAGTTAAGAGGAGAATTTTATTTTTCTATAGTAGTAGCATAAGTCAGCACGAGGATTCAATTTGCTAAGGTTTTGCTAAAGTAAGTTAAAAAAAAAACAATATTCCTAAATTTTACCAAAATAAATGTTCATTATAAAATACTATCACAGAGTTTTGGTTCCACAATATTATGAGTGAATGGTGATGAAGGATACTTACAATGACTACGACACAGATAGGGCCAGCAAAGCTCCAGATCAGGGTATCATGCACTGACAGCCAGCAGAAGTCAGGGTTCCCATACCCCTGTGGATCTAATCCCATAGCCAAACCTGAAAATAACAGTAAACAATTCCTTCCTTTGATCTCTTTCCACACATAAAGTGTTCCCTTGCACACAGAGAATGAACATAGAACAATACAGTGCAGAACAGCCCTTCAGTCCTCAAAGTTGCACCGACCCGTGAACTCATCTAAGCCCATCCCCTTACGCTATTCCATCATCATCCATGTGCTTACCCAAGGACTGTTCAAATGCCCCTAATGTGGCTGTGTTAACTACATTGGAAGGCAGGGCATTCCATGCCCTTACCACTCTCTGAGTAAAGAAACTGCCTCTGACATCTGTCTTAAATCTATCACCCCTTAATTTGCAGCTGTATCCCCTCGTACAAGCCGATGGCATCATCCTAGGAAGAAGATTCTCACTGTCCACTCTATCTAATCCACTGATCATCTTGTATGTCTCTATTAAGTCCCCTCTAAGCATTCTTCTCTCCAATGAGAACAGACCCAAGTCCCTCACAGCCTTTCCTCATAAGACCTTCCTTCCAGACCAGGCAGCGTCCTGGTAAATTTCCTCTGTACCTTTTCCAGTGCTTCCACATCCTTCCTGAAATGGGGCAACCAGAACTGTACACAATATTTAAAGTGAGGCCGCAGTAATGTTTTGTACAGTTGCAGCATGACATCACGGCTCCAAAACTCAATCCCTCTATAAAACCTAACGCACTATATGCCTTCTTGACAGCACGATCAACCTGCGCGGCAACTTTCAGGGATCTATGTACATGGACACCAAGATCCCTCTACACATCCACACTACCAAGAACCTTTCCATTGACCCAGTACTCCATCTTCCTGTTATTCTTCCAAAAGTGAATCACCTCACTGCATTGAACTCCATTTGCCACCTTTCAGCTAATTCTGCCTGCAGCCAAGTCTGCCTGCAACCTGTAACTTTCTTCCACACTGTCCACCACTCCACCGACTTTAGTGTCATCTGCAAACTTACTAACCCACCCACCTATGCCCGCGTCCAAGTCATTTATAAAAATGACAAACAGCATTGGTCCCAAAACAGATCCTTGTGACACACCACTGGAAAACGGATTCCAGGCTGAATATTTTCCATCAACCACCACTCATGGCTTTCTTACAGAAAGCCAATTTCTAATCCAAATTTCTAAATCACCATCAATCCCAGGCCTCTGCATTTTCTCCAATAGCCTACCATGTGGAAGCTTAAAGGCTTTACTGAAGTCCATGTACACCACATCAACTGCCCTACCCTCATCCACACACTTGGTCATCTTCTCAAAAAACTCAATGAGGTTTGTGAGACATGACCTGCCCTCAACGAAACAATGCTGACTATCTCCAATCAATCTGTTGATTGTTAGACGATTATAAATCCAATCTCTTACAATCCTTTCCAAAACATTTCCTATAACAGACGTAAGGCTCACAGGTCTATAATTACCTGGGTCATCTCTGCTGCCATCTTGAACAAAGGTATAATATTTGCAATCCTTCAGCCCTCTGGTACTAAACCTGTCGACAATGATGACTCAAAGATCAAGGCCAAAGGCTCAGTCATCTCCTCCCTAGCTTCCCAGAGAATCTTCAGATAAATCCCATCTGGCACAGGGGACCTACCAACTTTCACACCTTTTAGAATTGATAGCACCACCTCCTTACTAACCTCAATCCTTTCTTGTCTAATAGCCTGTATCTCAGTCTTCTCCTCTACAATATTCTCCTTTTCCTGAGTGAAAACAGATGAGAAATATTCGTTTAGCACCCCTCTGATCTCCACAGGGTCCACGCACAACTTCCCATTTGTCTTGACTGGCCCTATTTCTACGCTAGTCATCCTTTTATTCCTCACATACCTATAGAAAGCTTCAGGGTTCTCCTTTACTCTACCTGCTAAGGATGGTTCATATCCCCTCCTTGCTCTTCTTAAAACTCTCTTGTTAAATCCTTCCTAGTATCTGTAACTCTCTATCGTCTCATCTGAACCATCTTGTGTCAACATCACATAAGCCTCCCTCTTTTGCTTAACAAGGGATACAATTTCTTTAGTAAACCACGGTTCCCTTCCCTTATCACTTACTCGCCGCCTGACAAGGATATACCTATCAAGGCCATGCAATATCTGTTCCTTAAACCAGCTCCACATTTCGATTGTCCCTATCCCCTGCATTTTGTTAGCTCATTCTATGCTTCCTAAGTCTTGCCTAATTGCATTATAATTGCTCTTCCCCCATCTCTAAGTCTTGCCCTGTGGCATGTACCTATCCCTTTCCATCACTAAACTAAACGTAACCAAATTATGCTCATTCTCTCCAAAGTGCTCACCTACAACTAAATCAAACACCTGGCCTCGTTCATTACTGAGCACCTGATCCAGTGTGGCCTCCCCCTTGTCAGCTCTTCAACATAACGTGTCAGGAAACCCTCTTGTACACATTGGACAAAAACTGATCCATCTGGCATACTAGAGTTATAGCATTTCCAGTCAATGTTGGGGAAGTTAAAATCCCCCATAATGACCACCCTGTTCCTTTCACTCCTACCCAGAATCGTTTTGCCAATCCTCTCCTCCACATCCTTGGAACTTTGCAAAGGCTGATAAAAAGGCTCCCAGTAGTGTGACCTCTCCTCTCCTGTTTCTAACCTCAGCCCATACTACCTCAGTAGACGAGTCCTCTTCAAAAGTTCTTTCAGCCACCGTTATACTGTCCTTGACTAACAAATCCACACCTCTTCCTGTTTTACCACCTTCCCTGATCTTAATGAAAGATCTAAACCCTGGAACCTGCAACATCCATCCTGACCCTGCTCTATCCATGTCTCAAAAATGGCAATAGACAATAGACAATAGGTGCAGAAGTAGGCCATTCTGCCCTTTGAGTCTGCACCACCATTCAATGTGATCATGGCTGATCATCCTTAATCGGTATCCTGTCCCTGCCTTATCTCCATAACCCTTGATTCCACAATCCTTGCGAGCTCTATCCAACTCTTTCTTAAATGAATCCAGAGACTGGGCCTCCACTGCCCTCTGGGACAGAGCATTCCACACAGCCACCACTCTCTGGCCACAATATCGAAGTCCCAGGTACCTATCCATGCTGCAAGCTCACCTACCTTATTCTGGATACTCCTGGCATTGAAGTAGATACATTTCAAACCAGCTTGCTGTCTCCTGTGACTGTGAAATCCTGTCCATGTCCTCCCTACTCACATCCTCCTGTGCACTGGAACTAAAACACAGATTCCCATCCCCCTGCTGAGCTTATTTAAGGCAGCATCATGTCTCTCAATATTGCAAATGATAGAACTCTGGCGTCAAAACAATGAAGTGATGTAAACACTCAACAGGTCAGCCAGCATCTATAAGGAAAGCATGGTAAATTCAACCATGTGTCATCAGAATCCACCTGAAACTACTCTCAAAATCCCAGGAGGTACATTTTAACTTTGCTCTGAATGAGTGAAAGCAAATTGATATCCTGCTTAACAACTTTGGTGATGTATATTTCCACTGAAGTCAATTCAGTCACATCTATAATGCAAGATCAAACTCAAAGTATGGGAGGCCAAACAAAGCCAGGAGCACTGCAGGTTTTGCTGTTATTTGAATGACACAGCTGCCAACTAACAAGTCATTTCAGGAGTCGGGCTACCAGTTACAATGAAATAAAGCTAACATGCTGGAGAACTCAGCAAGTCTGGCAGCATCTGTGGAGAGAAAAACAGAGTTATTGTTTCAAGTCCAGTGAAGGATCACTGGCATGGCACTTTGTCTTTGTTTCAGGTTTCCAGCATCCACAGTTTGATCTACCTGTTATAATGGCAGGAATCCCCCATCCAATGGTATAGTAGAATCTCATTTGTCCATGGTTCACATTCCTCAGGTCAGTCAGCATGCGGTAAATATGCAGACCCTCCACAAATGTCCAGGCAAAGGTACACAGGTAGAAATAATGCAGTAAGAGGGCGATCACACTGCAGACAAACTACAAGAGAAAAGTTAGTGCTGGAACATCCGAACATTTTTGCTTCTCTACAACTGCTGGCTTGGGTAGGCAGCAGCACTTTAACTTAAGCGTAACCTATGCTGTCAACATAGTGTATAAAAGAATGGAGCACTGGTGGTGCAGTAGCAGTATCCCTACTTTTGAGCCAGGAGGCTTGGGTTCAAGTCCTACCTGTTGCAGAGATGTCTAATAACATTTCTGAACAGGTTGATAAGAAAACAATTCTTTTACATATAAGAATATTAAGGGCTCATGTGGCACAGTGGGGTGTCCTTAGTAGCTAGAAGATCCAGGTTCAAGTCCCATTTGCTGCATCATTATGTGTCTAAACAGGCAACTGAAAAATATCTGTGAAAGAATGCTGGAAGATTGGTGGTTTCAGCCGAAAATCTGACAATTGTGCAGTAAGCAATAACCCTGTTTCTGATCACACCTGAAGAGATCTAATCCGCTGAACTCCACATTATCAAAGCTTTGTATTTCTGGTCTCATGCAGTGAATGATATCATCAGAGAAGATCATACAGCAAATCAGCAGCTCAACCCAAAGCAGCAGCAATGAGCTTCCCAAAGTTCTTAGATTTTTCTATTTATTCATAAATTGGGATGATTTTAAAATTTTACTTTGCTTATAATAATGTATGCACTCACTAGGTGTTGCTTATAAGTTTTCTCTGGAATGACCATCTGTACAAAAGGTGGATGAATTCATTTCAGAACTTGTATAAAACTGAAGCATTTTCTATGTTAATGGAAAGCATGGTTGGTTTGGAAATATTTGAGGCCCAATTTTGTTAAAATCTAATTACTGAAACATCAAAGGCATATGATGGATTGAGGTCAAGAGTGTGGTGCTGGAAAGCGGAACAGGTCAGGCAGCATCTGAGGAGCGGGAAAATCGATATTTCGGGCAAAAGCCCTTTATCAGTACTCAATTTCGTCTATATGAAGGATTTAGCTGGACAGTGCACATGATGTTTCCCATAAAATTAATTTAAAAAGTCTGAAAGACTCATGTTATGTGAAATTCACAAACTTGAGAATTTTTTTTACAATTATGCATGAGATGTGTTTTTCAATTTTGAAAGCAGTGAGTTTCATGCAAATTAGTTAGATTAGATTAGATTACTTACAGTGTGGAAACAGGCCCTTTGGCCCAACAAGTCCACACCGACCCGCCGAAGCGCAACCCACTCCCCAACATTTACCCCTTCACCTAACACTACAGGCAATTTAACTTGGCTAGTTCACCTAACCTGCACATTTTTGGACTGTGGGAGGAAACCTGAGCACCCGGAGGAAACCCACGCAGAAACAGGGAGAACATGCAAACTCCACACAGAGAGTCGCCTGAGGCGGGAATTGAACCCGGGTCTCTGGCGCTGTGAGGCAGCAGTGCTAACCACTGTGCCACATTTTCACACAGAATGAAAAAGGCTTGAAATAGTAGACAAGCAATTGCAGGTGAATATCGCTGCACAACTCCAAACCAGACACAATGTGTCCATTGAGAAATGACTAAGCAGACTACTACTGAACAGCCATAATCCTGAGTAACATATATGCTATTGAAATTCTGCACCATAATAAGTTCAAAAACTTGAATGCTCCTGTAAATTATTGTTTTAAGTTACAATACATTTTAAGAGAATGCATCCTATTTGCAATGTTTTGAAGAGTCCTAACAATTAGTAGGGCTTGGAATTATAACATTGAGAATATATATTGTTTTGCTATTACCAGTTAGACGACAGTCCGGGCAGATATTGAAGCAAGTTAACAACCATAATTAAAAGAACAAAGAAAAACTTTATTTCTTCTCCACTATGGCAACTTTTACCACTCATGTGACAACTTTCCTTGATTGATTAACTACAAAACACGAAAAATTAATGTCTCTCACTGGAAAATGCATTCTCATCGCACATAGTATTCATGCATTTAGTGCACAAATAAAACTTCAACTTTTTAAACCTCCTTTGAATTTGAAATCAGTTTCCTGACTGTGATATAGCAAACAATAAACAAGTTCTGAAACAGATCATTCATTTTGTTTCTGTGGAAATTAACTGTTTACCATTCTGATAATGTTGAGATTTAGTCGCGTCGACATATTAAATAATGAGAAAAATGTGCACTTACTGGATTGTCTGTCTGATTAATTCCAATGAGGAAGACGAGTTCAGAGAAGAAGAGAGCAGCCACCAGATTTTTGTGAATGTTATGGAGGTTTGAACGTAGCGTTCTGACCAGCATGAGGAACAGGAAAGTCACAAACAAAGCAAACAGGGAGATTGCGACAGTGGTATATGTGACGATCTTCAAAGGGAGCACCTCACCATGCTGGAAAAGAATTGATAACAGGAATATCAAAATTTATACTGAAGCAAAGTCATGTGTTTGGCCACTGCTTTGCACTGCCTATGACAAATTTAAATTTCTCTAATTTTGTTGGGAACAAGCTTCATGACATTTTAACAGTGTTTCCAGCAAACTCTCAGCAGAGTAAACTGGAAACTATTAACAGGGCTACTTTCAACAAGGAAAAGTCAGGTGAGTAGGAAGTTAAAGTCAGCCCCCCATTCTTTTACCTGCCCTAAAGTTTCCAGGCATGGACCCATGGCAATGGGTCTCCTGAGCGGAGGAATGTAGGAAGGACACTCAGACAAAACTTTTAAACACAGCCTTGTTAGGACCTATTGATGTGACCAAGTCCCATCTGCAGTATTTATGAGGTGAGTGAAAAGCAGGATTCAGTTTCCTGCCAGACCAACACAGAACAAATGCAAAAAGGAAGTACATGTCTAAATTTCTCTTTCTCTCTTTCCCTGCATCACACAAGTAACTACAATTCAAAAGTATTTCATTTATTTGGGACATCTCAAGTACTCATGAAAAGATGCCACATAAATGCAGGAACTGTCCTTTATCCCTGTAGACCCAGGAGTAAAAAGTGTTCTTCTGGCCCTGAGGAGCAAAGTGTAGGTCTCCAATGGTGTGCTCTTGCCCAGCTTTTCCACCTCCACAACTGACTGTTAGAGAGCTAATCCTGTCATTTACTGGATGTCAGGCAGGATCTGGTCATGCAATTTTCCATCACTTCCTGACATACCTCAACTAAAGAGCCTGACAGTGCTCAAACAAAACTCAAAAGAGCGCTGCTGGAAAAGCACAGCAGGTCAGGCAGCTTCCGAGGAGCAGGAGAGTCAATGTTGAGGGCATAATCCTTCCTTATGATGGGATTATGCCCGAAGCATCCACTCTCTTGCTCCTCGGATGCTACCTGATCTGCTATGCTTTTCCAGCGTCACCCTTTTCAACTCTTACTCTCCAGCAACTGCAGTCCTCACTTTCTCCGAGTATTAAAACAAGGCTCAGGAGTGAAAACCCTTGGACTTCATTTCCAGAGCAGAATGAGTTTCCATAATCCGCTCACTCACCAAATACGTGTCTGAAGTTAAAATCTATGCTGGTGGCTAGAAGTTCTTTTAAAACCAAAATGTTTTTTCTTTATGAGAAAACAATACTGGAAGGAAGTCCCCAGTGTGGAGAATGTCTGTGCTTTTTGGGTGGGCTATACACCAACGTATATGAAAACAGTGTTGTAAACAATCAAGGAGGTAAAATTAAAATGATCAACTGTTACAAAGCTTAGGCCCCAGATTTTAATTTTGGGAAAGCTAGGGCCATATTGAGTGATCTGTATGTGGGGAGCAGCATGCAGCAACAATCAATAACAAGTGCTGATTACATTGCATACAGCAGACCCAGCTCAGTAACACCGTTGTTACTATCCTGCCAAGGCATTCTGCCTCCACCCATCCCAAATTGTGAACGTGGGAGCAATAGACCTTCATCAGTCATCTCTTGCCACTAATAAATTCTGTCTCATAAGCATTCCTTTCATTTCAATGGCTACTGTTCAGAAACTGAAATAAATTAAACAGCATAACCTAAAACGAACTCCACAACATTCTTGAATCTATTAAGTAACTCATGCTTTGAAAACATATTTCGAATTAATACCAGCCAGCGACATCCTTACCTAACCACGCCTTCTCATTTTCTACTAAACGCTGGAGCTGTGTTAAGGCTTGAGCATCAATAATACTGCAATAAAATATTAGTAGTTCAAAAAGACACAGTGCTGCTTCAGGCTATTGAGTTTAAACTTGCCCATGTCCTGCAAACTTCTTAATGTTGGCAGAGGAGGCAACATGCAAAATGACGTGTCCCTGCCTGTATTCAATGAGTAGAAAAGGTGTTTATTAAACTGGAAGAAGTGTGCTGCATTGCCTTGAGCACAATGGAAAGATTTAGTGCCTAGTCATGTGATCAGGTCTAACTTACCTCCCGCTTGGAAATGTCCATGAGCACTGCAAAGCTAGTCATGTGATCGCACTGGCAGTTTATGTGTGACTCATTCCGAAGGACAAGTTCACACCCTTTGGAAGACCACCCTCCTGTGCCTCCAATCCTATCAAAGGAAACAAATAAAGGGATTAAGAAAGAACCAAGAACTATCAGCTGAGTAATGTAACTTTCTAATGTTTGTGCATCTGTTAAATAATGAGCATGTCTAATCTATGGATACTGAGTTTTCTTTTTTATTTTCCCCATTAATTCTGGAAATATGATCATGTTACTTTTAACCAAACACTAGAGTTAGAGATGCCCTTCATAGGATAAGCCTCTTGCTGTTCCTTGATACTGCATTTAGCAACTGAGTGTCAAAACTGTGAAGAAAATGCACAAAAAATCTTGCAGATTTTCACATTTAAGAACGTATTGGAAAATAAGATTAAATATTAAACAAAGCAGGTAACTTCCACAGCATCAATTTGAAGTTAACACAAACAGAATTCTGGAGGGATATGTAAAGGGCACTTGCTCTTGCTTTCATGCTAACCTTTCTGCACTAGGACTGCTGCAGGGTTCCAGTGAAACCCAAAGCAAGCTGGAGGAACAGCAGCCCATTTTTCACTCAATGCACTAGACAGCCTTCAGGACTCAACACTGAGTTTAATAGCTTTGAGCCATGAACTCTGTCTTGTTTTGATTACATCCCCTCCCCCTCACGGTGTTCCTTGCATGGGTTTGCTTTCAGCCGAGTAGCAGCTACGCTTCATCTATATCTCTCCTCTAAATCAGCACTCCCTTTGCCTTTTGCACTGGGCCTGTTCTCCTTTCTCAACAGCATAAAAGCACCACCTTAAGGCTGTCCTATGGTGCAGTGGTAGTATCCCAATCTTTGAACCAGGAAGCCCAGTTCAAGTCCCATCTGCTGTACAGGTGTGTAATAATGTCTTGAACAGCTTGATTAGAAAATATCCGAAAACCTATTACTTTTCCAGACCCCTTCAGTCCTGAACAGGAGTCATATTGGTCTGGAAAAGTTAACTCTGTTTTGCTCTCCATAGATGCTGCCAGACTTGCTGAGTTTCTTCAGCACTTTGTTTTTATTTCACATCTCCCACTTCCAGAGTACTTTACTGTGCAGAGGGGCACAGTTTATACAATTCTCTATTTATGAAGGAACCATACGTGAACTTTAGGTATGACGTGATGATGGATTCCAAAATGTTATAGTGAAGGGTTACACTACGTTGACTCAGTTACCAAATCCGGTGGTTAAAAAAGTCATTGGGATACACGTTGAACCCTTTGAGTTTCATCAGGCAATTCTTACTATTTCCATCTCATCAATTAATTGGGTTCAAAGGTGAAAATAGAAGCCGAAAGCAGTCTTGTCTCACTTACGCAAGAGTGTGATTCCAAAATACACAGAGAGGCTTGGTCCTTTCCTCTGTTACAAACAAGCGATATTTTAGAGTCACCGGACTCTCCAACTGCTGTGGTAAAGGGTGGTCATTAGTGTAAACTGTAGCACTTACAATGGGTGTGTTTATGACTGGCCGATTAGGTACTCTGAAGAAAAACAAAATTTCAAGAAAGGCATTCATATAAATAAAGCTGTCCACATGAATTCAGGTGAAACAAGATCTGCAGCAACAGAAGGTCTCAATATTCTTTAAAACAGGATGCCACAATCAGATGCATATTCCCCTTCTCTCCTTTAACATCATTGCACAGGTACTCTTCCCTCTGGGACACCTTGGTCCACCCTTCCTTCACAACCTCCCCCACCACGACACACCTTCTTCGATTGCATGGGAATGTAAGACCTGCCCATTTACCTCCTCACCATCAAAGGCCCCAGACGTACCCTCCAGGTGAAGCAGCAATTTACCTGTACATCATTTAATCTAGTCTACACTATTTTTGTTCACAATGCGGTCTCTACACTGGGGAGACGAAATGCAGACTAGGTGACCACTTTGCAGAACACCTACATTCTGTCCATAAAAATGACCCTGAGCCTGTCACTTCAACACAGCACCGTGCTCCCATGCCAACATTTCTGTCACACACCTGCTCCAGTGTTCCAGTGAGCCTTAGCACAAGCTCGAAGAACAACCTCTCATTTTCTGCTTGGGACCCTGCAGCCTCTCGGACTCAACATCGAGTTCCACAACTTTAGAAACCAAAACAACTGCAGATGCTGTAAATCAGAAACAAAAACAAAGGTTGCTGGAAAATCGCAGGAGGTCTGACAACATCTGTGAAGAGAAATCAAAGTTAATGTTTCGGATCCAGTTGAGGAAGGGTCACCGGACCCAAAACATTAACTTTGATTTCTCTTCCAGGATGCTGCTCAGACCTGCTGAGCCTTCCCAGCAACTTCTATTTTTGTTGTCCATAACTTTAGATCCTTCCATGTTTTTTACCCACCCCTGTCATGAGTTGCTTTTAGCACAGTCATCTATTCTCACTACTCCTAGGCTTATTTTCACATTACACTGTATATGGGTTGTTTTCAGTAGAGCTCACCCATTTTCTCCCAACCTTAGCTCTAATTCTCACTGTACAGCTTTCCTTCTATCCTGGCCTGCTATCCACTATCTCCTTGCTTACCTAACTATTTCATATCTCTCCTTCTCTCTGGGCTCCATCTGCAGCTATCCAATCACCTTTGACCCCCTTCCCCCAACTTCATCTTCAGCATAAATACCCACACAGTAAGCCAGTAGTTTCTCAATTCTGCATAATATGGAAATTAATATCTTTAACACAAGCAATAATTTACCTATGATCCCTTAGTGAGTTACAGTGAGGACAATTGACAGGAAGCCAATACCATCTAGCTCAGCAATTACAGATTTTACACACAAAAGTTTTTTTTTGTTAATGAGTTGAAGATATAACTTTTGTGTTTGTAAATTCCTGAACAGAATTTAACTTTAAAACTCATCTTACTTCATTTTCAAATTTGGTACTGATTACAAAATCAGTAGCCACTCATGAAAGTTATACCAAATACTGACTACCCTGGACAAGTTTGGAAAGGATGGCTTTCAACATATTTTAGAAACTCAAAGCTGGAAGGTTCACAAGTCTTTCAGAAATTTGATTGCATAAAAAACAAATACAAAATCTTACCTCATACTTCTTCGATCAGGATCATATCGCTCGGGCAGAAGCAATCCCAGTGATCTGTAAATGATCACCACAGCAACTGCATATGGGTGGGAGCCATCTGCATTCCTTTTGTTCCTTTCTGAAAACCTATCTTCTGACTTTCCATTGGCATTGTGCTCAGGATGGTCGCCGTGCCCTGGTGGATTATAAGGAGATATCGTACGACAGGAAATAACCAAGGCAACCTTTTCACACTTTCAACTAGAGACAGCAGTGGCAAAATGGTAATGCCAATTGACTGGTAATCCAGAACCCCAGGCTCATATTCTGGGTTCAAACTTCACCACCGAAGATAATGAAACAATAAAATCTAGTCTAACAGCTTAAAGCTTCAGTAGCTGAAGGCATAGCTGTCCATGCAGAAGGGGCTTCAAATAAGGAATGCAGATGCTGTCAAAGTTGGAGACTGCAGGTACTTCAGAGAATTGTGGGGATGGATGAAACCAGGGAGGGACTTGAACATATGGATGAGGATTGTAAAATGTTGATTAATTGGAAGGCAATGTGTGTTAGCAAGCCCAAGGATGATGGGCAAACAGGCCAGGAGGTAATTACAAGCAGCAGAGCTTACTAAGCTTAAGGAGACCAGAGAAACATTGCAATAGTGAAGGGAGAGTTAACAGAAAAGGATTTCAGCATTGAAGGGCTGATACAGAGTGGAGATACAAAGGTGGGAATAGGCAGTTTTAATAATGTTGCAGCGATGCTGCTGGAAGCACATTTCAGTGACAGATACAAAAAGTAAAATCATAACTCAGTTTCTGACAGGATACAGGATGAAGTCAAGAGCTGGGGAACCAAGTTTGTGATGGGTCCAATGAAGTCAATGACTTCTGTCTTCCGAAACATTAAGTTGGAGAATATTTCTAATCATCCAGTAGCAGGTACTGGACAAGCAATCAGATAACTGCGAGAAAATAGATGGGTTGAGAGTGAGATGGTGGGGAGGTAGAACTTGGTGCTACTTAGTGCACACGTGGAAAGCGATGCTGAATTTTAACATAATGTCATTGAGGAGGAGCACTGTATAATAAGGAGGTGGGGGGGGGGTGAAGAGAAGGAGAAGAGAATGACAAGGTTAGATCCTTGAGGATACCAGAGGTTAATGGTCCAGGAGCAGAAAGAGAAGGCACACAGCAGGAGATTCTCTGGCCATGACTGTATTGATAAGAATGGAATCAGGCTGTTCCATCTAGTTGGATGACAGTGAGGCAGTGAAGGAGAATAATGAGTGGCCAACCACTTCACAGATTACAGACAGGTTGAAAAGGATGAGGAGAATAAACTGTCATTCTCACACAGGATATCATTTGCGATTTCGGTAAGAGTTGCTTCAATACTGTGAAGCAGGGAGTCGAACATGAGATTCTAGGAAATGGATGATGGGTTTGTGAGGCAATTGAACATGCATGGCCTTCAGCAAGAGAATGAGGTTAGAGTGGGTCATTAGCCAACAAGGCCAGGAGAGATGAGGAAGCAGCTTTGAAAGAATGAGCTTAGTACCCAAGAAAAGAGGGCCATTAAAAATATCATCCAAAACAGAGACCAAGAAGGGACGTGGTGTGGAGAGCCATTTATCAGGAATAGGATTCAGGCAGCAGGAGGTAGGTCTTGTGGACAAGAGCTCCGAGAAGGTGCGACAAGAGACGGCCGAGAAACGAGGCAATGACGTGAAGACTAAGTGAGGGTAGAGAGGAAACTGAAAACAAGTTTGACTTAGTGGGATACGGGAAAGGTGGGAAAGCAATCTGAGTGACAATACCATCAACCTCTCACACCTGTTGTTGGAGGTAAAGCTAAGGAGGGACGAGACAGGAGTTGAAGAAGATGGTTTGCAGCAGGGAAAATAATGGAAGTGACCTTTGTATTCTAAGAGAATTCTCGAACAGAGCAGTTTTTGCAGATCACTAATCAAGCCAGATGTGGTGTTCAGTAGCTAAACCAGTTATCTGCCCTATCTGATCAAGTCATCTGACATGCTTCAAAGGTCAACCCGGACACCTAAATGTTGGTAAGCTTTTTGACCATGAGGATGATCGCTGTAAAGTCTGACCAATGATCCGCCCACATTTTCTTTCTGCAGACAGCTTCATTCAACAAGTGATACAGTTACGTACTTTTAAATGACTGTATACATTTTGCTTCCTAAAGAGTGTAAGGGTTGCATGCTTCACTTACATACACCTTGGCTGGGAGTGGGGAGGGATGATTGAGCCTAATCTTGTTGTCATCTTAATATTGGCACAACGCCCAATTAGGATGCATCTAAACTGACCCTGAACTAATCGTAGTACTGTACATGATGAAATTAACAGAGTTGCACATGACCACTCTCATCAATGTAAGAAAACAGCTACACATCTATCAAGGGATTGTGTAAAAAGAATACTTCTCATTTTGTTTCATTACTGGTGAAAGTTCCATGTCATTGAAGTCACTTGACATCAAGCTGCTGTGAAGCTAATGTAATACTTACACTGAATGCTCACTTTCAAAGGCTTCAAATTATTTTCCCATGAACAGTTCAAATGAAAAGCAAATTAATTTATCTTAAGAGCCAATAGTCAGCTAAATTTCATCATTCTGAATTTACTTAAGTTCTCAAACATTCTCAAAGAATTTTGTTCATTTTTGAAATTCAGAAAGTTAAATAAAGCCAGGTGATATGTAAGAACAGCATACTTCTTGGTGGTGTTTCAACATTTGTATCCACATTGCACATGCACCCAGTCACATGTATTTCAAGTTTGGAAGTCAAAATTCAGTATTTTTTTCTTCCTGCATTCATGCTATGTGAATCCTGCACAGTTTGAGTTAGAACCAATTAACTTATGATGGATCAAATCTGGCTCATGGTAAATACAACTATACTTCAATAACAGAAACACAATAATAAGGCAGAAGTAAATGCAACGTACCTGCGTCACCTTCAATTTTGAGGAGAGCATCTGGAAAAAACACACTGGATTCAAGGTCTTTGGGAAATTTTTCATGAATCTTCTCATATTGTGGCATGCTGGCACCAGGAAAGTTCACCATGTCAAAAAGTTCGACTGCAATGACTTGAGGTAAAGAGAAACGCACACATGAAGTCCAGATGCATGGGAAAATGTTGCGGTCACATTTGTTAGCTGAACATTCAAACTACAGATAGATTTAAAATAGATGTTCACTTTTATGGATGTTCTATTGCATTAAAGGGCAGTTTTCTCCAGATTCCTGAATGACACCAAAATTGTTCATAGAGTTTGTGCGTTTGGTTGCTTCAAAACTTTGTGCACAGTCACTTCAGACTAAGGTTTATTCAAACAGGATGTAAATAGCAGCTTTCTACAAAGCACTTAACTGGCTAAAACTGTCGGGAAGTGGGGGGTCTGTGTGTGCCTGTTGGAGGAGTTTGGCTGGACGGAACTGTGCTGCTCTGTAACATGACTGTGACTTGAGGAGACTCCATAAATAAACCATTAAAGAAACAGTAACTGGTGCATCAAAACAAGATTAGTCCAGTCTGTAATATGGAAAGAACCTGCATTAATTTTGCATTCTAAATAGTTCCATTAATTCACTGATGGGGGAGTAGATAGAACACTAACAACCAAATGGAATCTGACAGACTATGTTATGGGTTTCCAACAACACATGATGAAATATTAATAGACTGCTTTCCAGGATGTTCACTGACTGATTTCAAAGTGATTCCAAACTCATCTCAAGTAGATTGCTGATAGTTCGGGTGAATGGCACAGCAAGGGCATTCTCTACTGAGCTCAAAACGAATCTCACAAAGACCTAGCAAGAATTTTACCTGTATCCTGTGAATCTATACTGGACTGTAGCATTGCTCTTCATCAAATTTTATTCAACACATTACCATTAAAATCCCTGAAATGCCTGATTGATGAACAAAGTGTAACTTTTGATGCAGCTTTTTATAAGCAAAATAGGAGCGGAAAGTGTTGAAGCTCTTACTGATTTCTTGATTGTCAGCTATCGAGTGGAGGAATGGCCACATTGCAGCTTCTCTCGGAGCACTGAGTGATAAACTACAGCTTCAGGGTTTCTGTGCTAATCTGTACAGAGCTTGACGTTCTGAGGTTGGAGACATTTCAGAGGGGTAACTATGGTGATAGGCACACCCCTACCCCTGCAAAATCTAGCCCAGTATTTTTCAAAAAGGGGCTGTCATTCTGACCCAAGTACAATAAATATGGAGTTGTCTCGATTACTCACTCATGTTGGGAGTGACAATGGTGAAGGGCCGGAGGTAGGTTTTCCTCAGGTTTCGTGCTATGGTGTGTGCATATTCCTCATAGTGTTTCATCAGATGTGCAGTTCCTCCTTCTGTGCGTTGGATCTGTTCCCAGTGGTCCTTGTTCTGAGGGTCTAAAATAGCACTCGCAGCTTTGACAATGTTCTGAAACAGAAGTTATGGCAAACAGTTAATGCTTGCAAATTTGCATTTCAGGTGCTTTGCGTTTGAGATGGAAATCATAAATTCCTCATCTTATTAGATTGGTCAACCACATTTCTGCCTGGGAGAGGTGCCAGGCAAAAGGAGATTTTTGTAACTGTTTCTAACCTGTATCCTGATTACCATTGAACAAGAATATTACTCTCTGTAGTGCTGTATTATTTACAGATAATCTTTTAAGCTTTTTATAAGAATTGGAGCCAAAGTCACCAGTTAATATCCTCTCTGGGGTTGACTGCCTCGGTCCAGTTGGTAATACTGTAAATGATACCCCATTTGTGAATACTAAAGTCCTTATCCTGTTACTTTAACTTGGGAACTTTATTTTAGATAGAAAACAAAATTGAAACTGCAGTCATAAAATAACAAGGTGGTCTTGGTCTTACTCCCTGGCTACACGTAACCAGTTTCAAATGATAGGCAGTTGCAGATATGACACAATGGCTGTCAAAATCTGATGTCTCAGTGTGGCCACATGCGTCTTCATGTCTTTGAACCCAAATCCAGGAACAAAGCATCAACTTCAGTATGATTCAAAAAGACAACATTTTGTTGATATGACGCAACAAAGAATGAATACTTAAAGTACTAGTGTTAAACAACCACTAATAAGCTCTGTTCAAAATATACTTTGCTACTGCATATTCATGTATTTCTGCGTAAATACGGCAGCTTAATTTACAGATCATCTTATATTAAGCATCACTGGATGCATTCACATGTAGTGGCAGAATAATGTTGCAAATCAAAGACTGAATTGCATCATTTAGGGTGCATTAACCATAATCTAAGAGAATGAATACAACTTGTTTAAGGTGCAACAACACAACTGTCATTACTTTGAGATATTTGAAAAATATACTGTACTCTCCTTCTCATAAACTTTATGTCAGATACCTAGCCTGCTTTATAGAGTAGGTTCGACATCAACTTGTCATCTGTACTAGGCTCGCTAACCACAGGTGACCCAAAGCAGCCCAGGTCCCAATGTCTTGGTGCTCCTGTAGAAGGTTGTCCTGTCTGCAGAATGCCCTCCTCCAGCAGCACTATTAAACTGAAACTTGTTGTGGAGGTTTTGGATGCAGAGCTCATTTAACCACATCAGTATCCCAAATTTCTAGAATACTGCTAATCAGTATCTTAATCATTAAAGTGCAAAGTTGGAAGTAACACAAGCAAAACTCAAAAGGTTAGCTCATTGAAGCCACATATATAATAACCAGTCATGGACACAAAGGATGAGTCAGTATCATGTTCTTCTATTAGCATTACAGAGTCAAAGAACAAATCAAAGAACATTACAGCACAGGAACAGGCCCTTTGGCCCTCCAAGCCTGCGTCGACTTGTTTAAACTTTATAGCACCATATCAGACATATCACACAACCTGTTATTTTGAACACTAATGGGCATGGCAGACTTAATGAGAAGACATATTTCAAACTTGGTGTTCCAACTATCAGATCCCATTTTGTAAGGATACAAAGTTTTAAAAGTACAAAGAAATGATATTGTCCAATATGGCTTTTAACATTAGGCACAGCAAGTATCAGTTACAATACATTCCAGCTCTGTTAACAGCAGCAGCAGCTCCAACTGGCAGTGACCTTTGGCTAAACATAGGAAAGTATTTCTCCTTTGGAGCTAATGAGGAAATAGGCTGCACTTTAAGACAATTAACTCTGGTATCAAGGGTCATGGTCAGTGGCTTATAGCAAAAGACCAAGTTTCAGGAGTTGACTTAATCACATGATAATGTTAATGAAGGTATGTCTGTCATTCTTTCCATACCTTTGACTTGAATTTCTGCTACTTAGCTGCAGGCAAACTTCAGCCGAAGCAATGGAAGGAAATACTGATCCAAAACTGAACTGCTTAAAACACCTTCCCCGCTATACTCAGAGAAAACGGGCAATTGTTTTTGACATTATGAGCAAATGAGTGTGTTAAACAAACAGTGACTATGACCTTAAGCAGATTTCTTTTCCTGCTGGTTGAACATATTATGAGCTAGGTTACATAAGAACTAATTAGGTTTTAGCTTGACATTCCTAAACCTTTGGGCTTTAATAGCATTAGCAAGTGAAAAGTAGACACCTGATCTTTGGAATCTCCAACTGTGTTGCTCTGCTTTCAAACATCTACCCTTTTTCAGAATCGCAGTAGATGGATATCACTATTAAATTGTACTTACAGAGGCTACAGTATCTATTCATAATGAATACAAATGGGTGGCTGTAGAAGTTAAAACACTTTCCACATATTGATCACTGACTCTGTTCAGCAGTGAAATAGGGTTGTTTGTATGTCCCAGAGGAGAACTGTGAACACCAGCCCTGCAATCGCACATATCTACTTTAGATACATATTAAAACTCTGTCACCACAAAATATTTTATCACAACATAGTATCACGTGATAAGCTACAGCAGGAAACATTCCAACCCATTTCTTAATATATTGGGGTGCTTCCTTCATCACCCCCTGCAACTTAATGGCATGTAACTACTATAAACTGCAGCTGGGGCACAAAGATTAGAAAGGGCGGGTGGATTCAGTTAGGTGAAATCAAGGAAGGAAAGACACAGGTTAAAGAAGATGGTTTCAGAACTGATTTTAACTTTAGCACAATGGATGCAAAAATTTTGGGACTACTTGCACTTTAGAGGTCATTATACTATTCTTGCACTACTTAAGTCCCTTTACCCAGCGTATTCAAAAATTCAAAATTACATTAAGAAAACAGGTTTCATTCTGAAGGTTATTGAAGGGAGGGATGTGTGAGCTAACTCTTGGAGTGTTTTCTGTTTTATGTCAGCTGTGGCTCAGCCTCTCTTATCCTCGAGTCGGAAGCAATTTCAGAGTCACAGAATTACAAAATTGTTACAGTGCAGGAAGGGGCCATTCAGCCCATCATGCCTGCACATCTTCTGAACTGGGGTTCAGACTACCCTTGGTAGTATGGAAAATAAAGAGCATGAAAGCATGGGAAGGGTTAAAGCATGAAGACCACTGGCGATCTGGTGCAAGGGGTCTGTGGAAGGCAGGATGGGATAAGAATAGTGGAATGCTCTTATACCAATTAGCAGAGGAAGGTTGAGGCTGAAAGGTCACTCTGGTGAGATAAGAGTTAGTCTCCCTGTTAAGTATCATTACGACAAGATTGGGACCATAAACATTTGGAACATGACATTAAATATCTAATTAATAGTTAGTAGAATCAGCCTGCTTGAGATGATTGATGATAAATATCTAATCATGACATTAGGAAAATATTAAGTAGGGTCTGGAATGAAGGGTTTATGCCCGAAATGTCGATTCTCCTGTTCCTTGGATGCTGCCTGACCTGCTGCGCTTTTTCAGCTCTGGAATGGAAGACCATTGTTGTAAAAGCTGACATTAAATAGCTAACTGTGACATTAGAATAACAATAAGTAGAATGTAGGAAAATCTATACTGAGACAACTAAAGAGATAGTGGGAACTAACATCACTGATTTATTGTGTAGCTAGAGTGAGATACTTTGATTAATATAGTTGGACATGCTGATAAGCTGACAGAAACATGATTAAAAAAGTATAAAAAAACCACAGATCCTGAGGTTTGGGGGCATTCGAGAATCTGCTTTCTCAGTGTTATAGTTTTTATTTGCAAATAAAAGACCTACTTCTTGAAGAACTTTCTGCGTCTCCTGGTGATTCTCTACATTTTCTCCATGACAGTAGTTCTCATGGCACTACTGTTGAAAAAGAGCAGGGATTTACCCCATGTGCCCTGGTCAATATTTATCTCTCAATAATAGAACATTTGGTCATTATCATATTGTTTTTTTCAGGAGTTTGCTGTACACAAATTAGTTATATATTTTCCTAAATTACAACAGTGAATGCACTTCAAAAATAAATCATTGAGTATAAAGCACTTTGAGATGTCAGGTGGTCACGAAAAGTGCAATATTAAGTCAGAGAACTATCACAGTGTAGGAGGATTGAGCTTTCTCCTGTGCCACCATAGCCTAGGTAACTTCTGCGTCCTTGGTAAAGACAGATGCAGAGTACTCACTTAATAGCGTGATCATGTACCCAGCCTCATTTATTAACGTGTGTATTTCTTTTTTTGCTACTTTAATTGCTTTAATAATGCCTCATAGTCAGGATACTGCTTCACAGAAAGAAATCAACATCTTTCATTGAGTATATAAGAATAAAGTAGGCAATAGCAAATACCACACCTCATTGAACTCAACATCTTGGGTTGCTGCAAGTTCAAAGTCCTGCTGGTTTCCTTCATATTGAAGGATCCTCTTTATCAACTCATAAGCAATCTTCACATCATTCCCATAATACGTTGGTGTGTGCTTTGTGGCATTCTGCAACATGTTGGCAATTTTCTTTGAATTGCGTGTATCCATCTTGGTTTCATTGCGATGCAGTTTTTCCATCTGTTGGTAAAGTATACCAAAAGAATTGTGTAAACTTGTTTAACAAGGGATATTGCGCTACCCTAATGGGGATGTCCCCCAGTGAATTGAGATTAAAGAGAGGAACAGTCCACAATGGTTTTCTTCTTAACAAGGTCACCTAGGAAAGCATCAAAACATAGCACAGAGATTATGTGCTAACTTCCACATTCTTTCCAGTGATTCCTGTGTAACATTGGGGTGACTGCACTTAGAATAAGACCAAAAGGATGGCCCGAAGATGAAAAGCTGCCCACAAAAGGCAAGCAACCATTTGAGAGCAACTCACACCAAACTCTTTGGACTCAAATGTCCATTTCTTAACAGCGCTACTGGCCATAATGAAAAGAAAAGTCAGTTCCATAAAATTTTCTGGACTGGTTTTCAGATTTTCGGTCAACACCAAAAGTGTTAGCTAATGTCATGCATTAAGATATACACTTCAGAGTGGCACATCATGCCAATGTGCCATGTTTGTTTACCACATAATACCAATATTTCTTAAAAAGAGGATGAATTTCATTTATAAAATACCTTGAAAACTCACAGGACAATTCAGAACGCTTCACAGACAATGAAACAATGCAGAACTGCAATTGCAAACAAAAAGGTCCCAAACAGATCCAACAGTTCATTGAATTCCTGATGGTGTTGATTGAGGAATAAACAGATTGAAGATGACATCAGGGGAATTCCCCTCATCTTCCTCATATATTATCATTCAACCTCATCCAATATTGATGGCGTGACAGTCTAATGTCTCAACTGAAAAAATAGTACCACTGACAATGTAGCACTCCCTCAGTACTGCAGTGAAATATCAACTGAGAATGTGCAGCAGGTCTCCAATGTGGGACTTCAATTTACAACTATCAGAATTTGGAACGACGTCTTAAGGTTGGTGGGGCAATGATTCCCACATAGGACCTCTACATCCACTCTGACAAGTTCTTTGCAAACTCAGCATGGACACTTACTCATTGAGAGAAAGAAATGTAGTTCTTAGAAAACTTGAGAAATTACAGACTGGGATTTAGGGCTTGATTGCTGCCACTTCAGCAGATTCTTGGAAATTGGCAATAAAAATATAGTGAAAGACAAATGAATACTGAATCGGCAGCAAAGAATCAGACTGTTAGGTTGATTTCTCCAGCTTAATTGAGAATCAATACAATTATTAGTGTTTATGAGACAATATTTATTCACACTTGGCTCCAAGAAAGCAAAACTTGTATAGTATCGAACCATCTTCTTTCTGCCAATTTTGTTCATTCATTGACCCAAAACTTTAACTCTGTGTTGCTTTCTCTGCAGATGCTGGCAGATCTGCCAGGTATTTTCAACATTTCCTGTTTTCATTTCAGATTTCTAGCATCAGCACAATTTTGTTTTTGTGTTAATAACAGGTAAAATAAAGGGACCTACAATGGACTTGAGCTGAATGAAGGTGAGCGTAGTACAGTTGAAAAGGTCTGGAGGGAGCCATCCTTTCTCTTCATTGCAGTGACGAATTGCAGTTCCTGTATAAAGAGAAACAAAGATCTGATTACCAGACAGTCACTGCTCATTTCATTAACTAAATTGAGTATATTCAGACACCCACAGGGTGACAACTGGACAACCTCATAATTTAGTCAAAGTCATTATTTGTTGAGCATTGTAACTTCTAATTTATTGCAATGCCACAGGCTCAAAGAATAACTATGCTACACTAAAGTACAGAGAGAAAGAAAGGGTGATCAACAGTGAGAAAGAAGGTAAGACGACAATTAAGAGGGTGGGAAGAGCACATTCAGAACTCTGTGTACAATGATGATTTTACACTTGGAAATGTTGTGCATGAATTAACTTTAATAATTAGCAATTATGTACATTCAAATAAAAATTCTAAAGGTGCCCTTAAGGTGTTACTTGGAGCTGATGTCCATTGTTTAAACAGTAGATTTCACCAGGTAGGGGAGCAACACACATTTGATTATTTTCTGGAATAATCTGCCATAGCTCACTCTTAACTCTTGGCTTAATGACCTTTAGCCTTCCTCAAATAAAAAGCCAAACTTTAGGGTTATCTAAAATTGTAGATAAATGTCATTTGAAAACAGCTGAAGCCTTCAACTTAACTTTATATTGCAGTGGTGCTTTGGAATTCTCCAAATATGAGATGAGAGTGGCTCTAAGCAAGTTAAATGCAAAACTGCTGGGAATCATTAATTGCAGCTGCCCAAAAAGCAGCTAACAACAGGTCCTGGCAACTATTCTGTAAATTCTGGCAGTCAGATTTATGGGACTATAATATAGCAGGAGGACATTCACTTCTGTGGCAGCTTTCTGAAGGAGCAATCCCCTTAGTCTTTCAGCCTATCCTCATTCTCTGTCTTTGCTGACAAGCATTCAAAAATAGATTTTAATGGTCATGTTTTTCTAACCCATCCATCAAGCAAATATACAATGCCTAACTTTCTGTGACAGAAGTCAAAACATTGAGCAGGATCAATTAAAAATTCAGATATTTTCTAAATGAACACAATTTTAGTTATTTGTACATGGACTTTCAAGCCTGACCCATGTATTACTGCTGAGTAAAGTACAATATCATAGGGAATACAGTGTTAAAACTGTAACATCTGGGAGATAATTATGTCAAATATTACATCCTTATAACTACTGCATTTTGGAAACAGACATTTTTACTTCAGTCTAAATCTAAGCAATTAAGTTGGATCATCTTTTTGTTTAATAAATGCTCATTTATCATTTGCAGAATAACATTTCTGTTATTCACACAATACCATTGAGTGTTTTCTGCAGCAAATGTTTCATTAAATTATGTAATGTATCACATATTAGTCAAGGTTGGGGGCTAGATAATGAAGTAGAGATCTACTACTTTATTGATGTTCTGTTTCAGTGTATTTCCAACTGCCAGATTAACAAATATTGCAAGTTGGATGATGATGGTTATTTCTTAAATCAGAATCTGCTGTTTCTAGAGACCAATATTCACGCTCTATCAATGAAAGCCGATCACAGCACATTTGAAATCTGGTATTTTAATCAACGCTGACTTATACAAGTTGAAGAAAATGTCTTTACATAAATTTCCAGAGTGATTATGGTTCTGCTCATCTCAGCTATTACTGGATAATCTTTATACAATTTCAGTTTGGACCACCACTATTCACATTAATGTTCTATATCAATACTCTAGTTTCACCACATGTATAGCAATCCATGAAAAACTCTAAACGCGAAGAAAGGAGGGCCAGTAGATATTCTGGGAAAGTATAGCTCGAACCAATTTCAGGAAATATTTTACACTGAAAGTGATTCATTTCCTAATGTGATGGAGATACAATCAATACGTTAGGAATGGGAAATAAGATCAGGAGAAATAGGATTCAAGTTCTCTCCAGTTGCAAGTACCTACACTGCAAGATACAAACCTGCCACTTGTAACCCAGCAGTGAATCTGTTGGGAATATAAAACACTGTTTGGCGTATTTCTGATGTGGAAATGATCATTGGCATCATACCGCGCAAAATGTTGATCACATGGAATTACATCATGAATCATTATATCGACAAATAAATCCAAATTTCAAAAGTGGGGACAGGTACAGCAATGGCTAGATAACTCTGCATTAGTGTTGGGGAAATCCAAGAGTCAAAATCAATGGTCGCTTGGAATAAGTACTAGTAAATAAACCACAGCCAGTAGGGATTTGCTAAGGACAAAACTGGTTTAACTAACCTTACTAAATTATTTGAAGTAATATGGTTGATGCAAATAGAATTTTCAAAGGGTTATTTTTGTGCATTAAAGGTTTGATTTAAATACAAGTGGTTGTGGTTGATATTTAAGATAGCTCAAATTATACAGTAGTATCTACATGATAAAGACTAAATAAGTATTCAGTCATAATACATAATACATAATACATTCTAAGTATTCAGAACATGGCAGCAGGAATAGGTCATTCAGTTCCTTGAGCCAGATCCACCTTTCAAGATCATGGCTGATTATCAACCTCAATGTCATTTCCTGCGATATACCTTGAAGCCACTAGTAGCGAGAAATCTATCAACCTCTAACTTGAACATGCTGCACTGCAGAGCTTCCACAGCCCTCCACAGTACAGGATTTTAAATATTCACCACTCCCCAAACAGAGAAACTCCTCCTCATTGCAGTTGCAAATGACTTGCCACTTATTCTGATACTGTATCCCCTTGTTCTAGAGTTCCCAACCAGAGGAAATTTCTGCATCTGCACACCCAGGTCTTGAAGAATTTTCTAAGTTTTACTGTGATCATCTCTCATTCTTCTAAATTCTAGAAAATTAATTATCCAGTCTCCTCACCTCTGCCCATAAGACAGTCCTACCCTCAGTCTATATCCTTTTTTTAGGAAAGGGCAAAATTGCAACGATACTCCAGGTGCACTCTCACCAAGTTTTTATACAACTGGAGTGAGAACTCTTTACTCCTGTTCTCAAATCTTCTTGCAATAAAAGGCCAATGTGGTGTTTGCTTTCCATTTGCATGCTGCATCTGCACGTTATTTTTCAATGATTCATGAATAAGGGCATGCAGGCCATTTTGGACATCGCCATTTCTCAAACCATCACCATTTAAGAAACACTCTGCACCTCTGCTTCCCCACCAAAGTGGATAACCTAGCACTTATCCACATTATACTTCATCTACCATGTTCATGCCCACTCTCACAGCCTCAAAATTCCCTCAAAGCCTCTTTGCATCACCTTCATCCACAATCCCACCTGGTTTTACGTCATGCACAAACTTGAAAATAATGCATTTTATCGCCAGTGTTTTTTTTTACACCCCTGTGACAAACCCAATTTAAAATATCAATAAAAACCAACATGAACATCCAATCGCATGGGCATGATCTCTTCCAGATGTTAAGAAATGTTTATACACCCCCAACAACACATGCAAGCAGGGATGAGACAAAGCTTCTCTGAGCAATACTATTTATCGCAGTATTTAGGTCTAAATGTGTGATCTCTCCACTTCAACTTTGTGTTCATGCAATTTATAGGTAATGTTTCCACCAGAGACTCACCGATTGATCCTTTGGGGCACGGCATGGCTGCTGGTCGTCCATATTTTGTCCTTGGCCACCAAATCCCCGCTTCAAAGGCTTTTGGACACACATTATATTTCACTGAAACAAGTCAGATAACAGTTAGCTCAGAGTCACTTTATAATCATGGGAACAGCAAACTCAGTCCTTGAATATATGCAGCCTAAGTATGGGAGATACATTGGCCATTAATACCACAATGCAATAGTACCAGTCCAACACATAAATCTGAAGTTCTTTTAGTTTATTTACATATTAGCTACTAGAAAAGATTTTTAAAAATCCAAACTATTTAAATAAATCATATAAATACACATGAAAGCTCTTGAAGGAAGGAATTTTTAGGGTGTAGGTTTGCTCGCTGAGCTGTAGGTTTGATATCCAGACATTTCATTACCTGGCTAGGTAACATCATCAGTGGCGACCTCCAAGTGAAGCGAAGCTGTTGTCTCCTGCTTTCTATTTATATCTTTCTCCTGGATAGGGTTCCTGGGGTTTGTGGTGATGTCATTTCCTGTTCGTTTTCTGAGGGGTTGATAGATGGCATCTAGATATATGTGTTTGTTTTTGGCGCTGTGGTTGGAGTGCCAGGCCTCTAGGAATTCTCTGGCATGTCTTTGCTTAGCCTGTCCCAGGAAAGATGTGTTGTCCCAGTCAAAATGGTGTTTTTTTTTCATCCGTGTGTAGGGCTACGAGGGAGAGAGGGTCGTGTCTTTTTGTGGCTAGCTGGTGTTCATGTATCCTGGTGGCTAACTTTCTTCCTGTTTGTCCTACGTAGTGTTTGTGGCAGTCCTTGCATGGAACCACAATGTCATAAACAAACACATAGATCTAGATGCCATCTATCAACCCCTCAGAAAATGAACAGGAAATGACATCACCACAAACCCCAGGAACCCCATCCAGGAGAAAGATATAAATAGAAAGCAGGAGACAATAGCTTCGCTTCACTTGGAGGTCGCCAATGATGATGTTACCTAGCCAGGTAATGAAACGTCTGGATATCAAACCTACAGCTCAGTGAGCAAACCTACACCCTAAACCTCAACCTGAGCTACAAACCTTCACAAACCTTGCGGAAGGAATTTTTTTTGAGTAATTCTTATGACATACCTTCACAGCCATCACTGGTGATTTCAGCAAATGGGTTATCACAGCGATTACAGTGTTGCCCAATCACACCAGACTTACAGGAACATTGACCTGTTTCCACATCGCAAGTACGGGATTGGGAACCCATTGGAAAACAGTCACATGGGTAGCAAGTGTCGCTACCTGGAGGCTGGTAATGGTTGTCCTGCAAAGGAAAAATCAACCCAACCTAAGATTTCATGTGTGGCAGACCCTGCCCTGACATTATTCTGAAAGGCTTAAACAGGAATAAAACCCAAATGGCTTATAAAATCTGTCCCACAATTCATCTCTGAAGGAAATAAGAATCACTAATCAGCCGGCATTAAAAAGAACATAGTTAAACAAGTCTTAGTGCTTTCGTGACACTAGCTTGAAGGAGGGTGAACACAAGGCAAGAATATATTTGGATTACATCAAATTAACTTCTAATAGTTCTCTGAAGTGCAATGAGTCAGGAACACTTAGATTTGCAGGAAGCCAGGAGAGTATGGGAATGGGAATCCCAGCATGGACAGAGTCATGGAGGTCCTGCCAAGTTTAATGACTGGCCTTCACTTTATTGGCTGTTTTGTGTTTTTTGTCCATCATCCAACACATTGACAGCTGACTCATTATCTGTTGGGAAAACCAGCAGCAGGGGGGTCACAGCCGGAGAATCACAGGCCAGGCAGCAGTGGTAGGACATCGGGGTGAGCACACATCGGAATTTTCTGAGCCACAAGGTGGGGGAGGGAGATGCCAATCTGCAGTAAGGAGGCTAAAGGCTTCCCTGCAAAGTCCAGAGGAACATACTGGTTACTCTTGGACCACGATGACGGCTATAAAAGAAAAAGCACTTGCTTGCAGCTAACCTCCATTTTCTTGCTGATGTTGTGCCACTATGACAGGAGGCACATTTCCTTTTCATGTGGATTTAACTGCCACCCCCAACCTCTCTAACCACCTCTCTATTGCTGCCAGTTCTTTACACCATTAATTTGACACAATTTGCAGCTTTGTACAGGCTGGTTATTTTTCCCTATGGCCACTGCACTAATGGTAGACATTCATCACACAAACATTTCCCTTAGTTCAGCCACCACATGAACAACTATTTTTCAATTATCTTTCAAATATCAGATACACTGAGCACCGAGAGGAAACGTGCTGACTCCCATTGTCACAAAACAGCAGTAACTTTTCTCTAGCAGATTATCTTACAGGATGGCATTATTGACACATCATTCTCTCTTCCTCATTACCATGACAGCAAAGAGCAACAATTCAACATCTTCCCTGTCTACCTGGTCTCTCAAGCTGTCACAGAGGGAGGATAGCAAAAAAATTCAAATCCAGACTTCAGTCCAAACATTACTCCAACATCAAAATAAATGATGTTGAAGACAACAGCATATTCCCATTGAGCTGGATTCTACCCACCACCGCCCTGGTGATTTTAAATGGGCACTAATATTTGCCATGGAGCTACTGTACCTGATGTCAAGAGTATCAGAACATAGCAACTTTTTAATTAACTGGTACCCAGGGGACCAGGAGAATGCCAGTTGATTAAATATTCTGGATAATCAAGATGTATGTATGATCACGGTAAACCCTGATCAAGCAAAAGTTTGAGATGACAAAATCCCTCAAAAAAAAATCTATGGAAAACCATCAACATGCCTCCTAAAATCAATGTAAAAACACAGTAACAGAAACATAACATCACAGCTATACTTTAGTTACAGCATAAATACTCAGACATTGCAGTATTTATGGTACAGTATATAATTTTTGCCGGTTTAATCAAGAGTGTCAGTTGACAAGGTGCCAGTTAAAACAAAGTTTGCTGTATCTGAATCCTTTTAAATCAGGAAGGTGAAAATACAATGACAGAACAGCAGAATTCAAGCAAAAACCACTGATTTGATGACTAGGGTTAACACACTCATTTTCACAAGTGGAGAAAAGCTAGTTTGGTCATTTAGATTGAAGTAAGCTTTTAGTTTTGTAAATGCCGCTGTGGATGAGAGCTGTGAACTATGATGGAAACTACTTGCTATTCTTCACAGTCAGGACATTGGGAACAAGTGGAAAGGGTTTGCTTATTCAGAGCACTGAGAGGGAATAAACATTCACAATTCAAGGAACTTGTTATGAAGAGAAGAGTGCTGTAGGAGAACTTCAGAAACGGCTTATTTTAAACCGTTAAACACGTTTTATAGAACATAGAACATAGTAAAATACAGCGCAGTACAGGCCCTTCGGCCCTCGATGTTGCGCCGACCAAAGCCTACCTAACCTACACTAGCCCAATAATCTCCATATGCTTGTCCAATGCCCACTTAAATGACCATAAAGAGGGAGAGTCCACCACTGCTATCTGGAACAATTCCACTGACAAAATCTGCTATACATCTAATTTATTCAGTTACAGAATCATTCACTGTAATGAAGGACCTCATACTAGGGAATTGTATTTTAATGGGAAGGAAATAGATGATTGGGTTGGAAAATAAGATCCATGTCAATTGATACATTTGGTCACAGTTTGGCATTATCCACAAGTTCATCGTTAAATTTTACAAGCATATTAGCAACGATTTTAACATGGGAAATATGACTATTGCCATGTAAACAAGTAATGACATAGTCAGAGTAATCTATTCCTCTAAAAACATCATTCAGACTGTCTGCGAGAGACTTCAAGGTAAATACTAACACCAACAGTAATCACTTATCGTAGTTTATAGGGAATTACTGCAGAATGTTATGCTGCAACTAATCACACATCCAGTGGATTCCATCCTTTGTAAATCAGAGACAAAATTAACCAGTCAAAATGTTATTTTAATGAATAGTGAGATATGTATGTATGGGGTATAAAGCAGAAGAAAATGGGAGATTTTTTAATAAGACTATAGAACCTATATTAATTGAAAGCTAGTTTTCAAATATTCATTCCCTCCAAAGATGACGCCTCCAAATGACTAGGATTCCATACACAGAAGACAAGTCCATCAGCAGTTCCTCACCTTGCACCGGCATTCACCTGTGGTTTTGTTACAGTCAGGGTTGAAGCCTTTGTTGGTATCACAGTTACAAGGACCACACATGGGATTCCCCCACCTTCCCCTTGGACACGGCAGGTCAATTCTGAAAAGAAGCCTCAGATTAGACCTTCAACATAGCAGTAGGCACTAGTTCTAAACGATGACACATTTTCTGAACCAACGGTCAATAGTTACTTAGATAGAAATCAGAAAGTCTCAACCTCCAAATCTCAGGATGATATTACTTCCACAGTGAAGACCAAATCCACTTCCCAACCTCTTCAGGTTGAATATTAACCAATTCACATAGATAGCAGGTGCAAGCAGCTTGCCAATTTTTCAAAACAATGCAGGAACGAAAAGAACTGATAACAGATTCAATCAATCTCAGGATGGAAGCAGCCAGTTACAGGCAAACGCCTGCAATAAAGCTCTCTCACGGGCCTCCTCTAAAAGGTGATACACTGTACCTCAAATGTGACACACTGTCACAAATGCACTGCCAAAAGTCTAGCATTGCAGAGATGACTCAATCACAATCAGACTGACCACTGTGTTGCACAACGCAATTGATCAGTTAGATATATTTTTATAACATCTAAGCTCAAATTAAAACATATACTGGCTTTAGACAATTCTTTCTGAACGCCAACAATGTCAAATTTCCAAAATGTAGAGGATTACATTTCCAATGTGGTTGCTGCTTTTTTATGCATTGGTTGCATTTGGTCAAGAGACCAAGTTAAGGGTAAATGTTTTCTGTCGCAAAGGAACCATGGTGTCACTTGGTTAGAAAATAATTACAAATATATCAGCATGTTTCCAACTTATTGTTAGCCATTTCTTACTTGTTTTCACAGTATTGGCCATAGTAGTTTTCTCCACAATTGCAAGTGTAGCCTTGCGAGGAGTTTGGATCATGGACACAGCTGGAGATGTGTTCACATGGATTCAATCTGCAGACATCCATACAATTTTTCCCAAAGAACCCTGTCAAAGAGTGTAAACACAATCATTAGCATTAGTCTAGCATGTGCATGAACAATCCCTTCCTACAACAGGGTCTGATATGCAGCAAATCATATTCAATGGTGTTCTGAAAAGGAAAGAGCATAGGATTCTAACAAGCCTTAAAATGTGAACGTTAGAGAGATTAGGTAGAGTTTCATGAAGCAACTGTGCTTGCTACTCACCTTGAAGGAAGTAGCCCACAAAAATCTGGTGATCTCTGTGGTGCATTTCCCTAATTTGTTATTGGCTTGAATCTGGAAAGTGTATCTCCAGGTGACCAGCTGCAGCGAGGTTAAGAAGCAGGGTAAGTAGCCAGTCATGTTAAAGCATTTACATAGCAGCAAATGAAAAAGTAAAAGACACTGAATCCTTCCTTTTAATTTTAAAGAAAGCAAAACAAGTGAACTGAAGATGTAGTGTTAGAAGTGAAATCAAAATATCATAACTACACATTGAAAGTAGTGGCATTCCTTTTAATAACTGAGATATTTAGCATCTAACAGGCTTGGTCTCAATATGGACTTCAGAGATGAACTGTCAAGGTGAGACCGTGACATTAGGAAGGTACTTGACAGAGCATACCATTAAAGAACCTCAACAAAACTGAAGTCAATAAGAATATAAGGGAGAACACTCTATTGGTTGAAGTCATATCCAGCAAGAAAGGAAATGTCTCTGATCTTAGTCCCAGGACATCTCTCCAGGAGTTCCTCAGGTTCATGTTTTATGCCCAACCATCTTCAGTTGCTTCATCAATGAGCTTCCTCCCATTGTAAGGTGCGAAGTGGGGATGTTTGCTAATGATTCTATAACATTCGCTGCCAATCGAAACTCCTCAGCTCCATGTCACAATGCAGCATTACCAATACAATATCCAATCTTGGACTGATCAATGGCAAGTACCATTTATATCATACAAGTGCCAGCCAATGACCATCTCCAGCAAGAGTGTTTTGAACCATCATCCCATGAAGTTCAATGGCACTATCACTGAATCCCTCACTATCAACATACCAGAAACTGAACTGGACCAGCCATATTAATGCTGTAGCCACAAGAGCTGGTCAGCTACTGGGAATTTTGTGCTGCCTTAACTAATCTCTTGACAGCCCAGTGCCTGTTCACCAACACACAAGTTAGAAGTGTAATGGGATACGCTTTAGTTGCCCGGACAAGTACAATTCCATCAAAACTCAAGAAGCTTGACACACCATACAGACCAAAGCAGCTCACTTGTCTAGCACTCCACCCACCACTTTCAACATTCACTCCCTTCACCACTGATGCACAAATGATAGCAGTGTGTACTTGACATGGAGTGCAGTAACTCATCAAGATTTCTTCAACTGCACATTCCAAATTCTTAACCTAAACTACCTAGAAGGACAAGAGGCTTTGGAAAAACTACCTCTTGGAAGTTCCCCACCAACCTATACACCACCCCAATTTGTGATTATATCACCGTTCCTTCAGTGCCACTTGGTCAAAGTCCTGGAACTTCCCACCTAACAGCATAATGGGTGCACTTACACCCCACAGACTGCAACAGTTCAAAAAGGCAGCTCACCATCACCTACTCTCTGGAAATAAGGGAATGGAAATAAATGCTGGGCCAGTAACACCCACATCCCAGGAATTAATTTCAAGAATGAAACACAGATTTATAATAAATGACAACAGCTTTTAACCACTCTTAGTACTTAGATTTAAAATTTCCTTTGTTCTTGTGAAACTGAAGTTTCTGGCTGTATCATGTCTAATAAAGGTTACCAGGACACAATTGCTAGTAACACAAGTAACAGCACTTCACTGACTCTCACTGATGTTACCTCGTCACGGTGATGAAATATCTGAAAACAAACCTTCCAGCTCAGCGAGCTAACTTACATACTTATCACAACAGTCTCAGAAAGAACATTTAAATCAAAGTTTCAAATGAGAGTGCCCAAAATCTTTTGTGAAAAATCAGAATTGTACCAACAACATTAATTTTCATTAGTGACCAAATATTCTGCCGCATGGAGTTTACATTGAAGTTATAAATACCTGGTTCACAGATACAGGAGTAGCTGTCCCACTCATCAAGGCAGTAGCTACGCCTGGGACAGGGAGTAGAATCACATGGATCTGGAACATCACAACCACTCTCTACATGAAGTTTTTCAGCCCGATCCATGTTCAAGGTGGCTATGTTTGTTGAAGTGTCCCCCATCCGCAGACCCTATTTCAGAAAACAAGAAAGAACTCTTTTCAAGTAAACTGATATGAAGCCTAGTTGCCCACAGAAAACACTCTCACTGGGTCACACACACAGATATAGATATATTACTTACAAAGCTCCTTATTCAAGAGACATTCAAACTATATATTTAAAAAACCAAAACAGAAGAGTTTTGTGGGCGGCACGGTGGCACAGTGGTTAGCACTGCTGCCTCACAGCGCCAGAGACCCGGGTTCAATTCCCGCCTCAGGCGACTGACTGTATGGAGTTTGCACGTTCTCCCCGTGTCTGCGTGGGTTTCCTCCGGGTGCTCCGGTTTCCTCCCACTGTCCAAAGATGTGCAGGTCAGGTGAATTGGTCATGCTAAATTGCCCGTAGTGTTAGGTAAGGGGTAGATGTAGATGTAGGGGTATGGGTGGGTTACGCTTCGGCGGGGCGGTGTGGACTTGTTGGGCCGAAGGGCCTGTTTCCACACTGTAAGTAATCTAATCTAAAGAGTTTGCCAACTGGTGCCAAATTTAAGGCGACAGAGGAATCATAAGCACTTAACCAATTCAGCATTATCCTACTGGTAAAGAACTCTTTCACCTTCCAGTCTTTTCTACCTAATCTCAGCAGAAAGGATTAATTTGCATCCGAGTGCACATTTACCATCCTCATCATTTTGCAGTGGATACTTTGGAAGTGGCATTGATAAAGTGCCAAGAAAAAACTATGAAAGAATTGGCATTACTTTCTGTTGAAATGACACCAGCTCCCAAATGCAAGTGCAGCACAAAATCTAGGCTTGACTGCCAAGACAATAAGCAGTTACATGCACTCTGTATTACAGTGACGTTCTGAGTCTGGACTACTATTGACAGACATTGGCATGTTCCTAAAAAGGAGGTAAAGGCTAGGCAGTGGGTTATCCTATGCAGCTTACACAGAATTTCCATTGTCTGATCTCGATATAGGATTGTAACTGACTGTGTCCCCCCTGATCCAGGAGACAGACAAGGTGAAGCAAGAAGTAAAGGAAAATGCTTGAAAAGTGAATCAGGGGTGTGCACCAACAACAAAAGTAACTTGGTGGATTTCATCGGGACCAAGGTCAGTGTCATTGTCAGCATATATGCATTTTATTGTTGTTCATGATCAAAGTATGTTTGTGTGTGAAGTTAGTGGCATTTTCTCCCAAATTAGATGGTTTGAGCAGCAAGTTTATGACAGATTTTTCTAATCAGTCACCAGATGTGGGCAATGCTGGCTGAGTCAGCATTTATTTCCCATAACTAGTTGACCTTGCGACGGTGATGCTGAGCTGCTTTCTTGAGCCGCTGCCGTCCATTTGGTGTAGATACTCCCAACATGCCCTTTGGAAGGCAGTTCCAAGATTTCGACCCAACAACAGTGAAGGAATGGCAATATATTTCCAAGTCAGGATGGTAGGTAGTTTGGAATATAATTTACAGGTGGTGGTGTTCCACATATCTGATGCCTTTCTCCTTCTAAGTGGTAGTGGTCATGGGTTTTGAAGGTGTTGTCAAAGGAGATGTGGAGAATTTCCGCATCTGATGGATGTTACACACTGCTGCTATTGAGTGTCGGTGTTTGAGGGGATGAATGTTTGTGGATATGGCATCAATTACACAGCTGATTTATCCTAGATGGTGTTGGGTTTCCTAAGTGTTATTGGAACTTATCTAGGCAAGTGAGGTCTATGCCATCATTCTCCTGACTTGTGCCTTGTAGATACTAGACAAACTTTTGACGGGTTTAGGTGGTGAATTACTCACTGCAGGATTCTTAGACCCTGACATGCTCTTGTAGCCACGGTATTTATACAGCTACTGTAGATCAGTATCTGGTCAATGGTAACCACATGGTGGTCGTGGGGGATTCTGTGTTGACAATGCCAATGAATATCAAGGGGTGATGATGGAATTCCCTCTTGATGGAGATGGTCATTGCCTGGCACTTGTGTAGCACAATTATTACTCATCACTTTGTCAGCCCAAACTTGGATATTGTCTGGGTCTTGCTGCATTTGAACATGGGCCACTTCAGTATCTGAGCAGTCAGAAATGGTCCTGAGCATTGAGCAGTCACAAAAGAATATCCCTACTTGTCAACCATGATGAAGGGAAGACTGTTGAGGAAGCTGATGATGGTTGGGCTATCCTGAGGAATGTCTGCAGAGGTGTCCTGGAGTTGAGTTAACTGACCTGCAACAACCACAACCATCTTCCTGGTACTCTCTTAGAATTGGTTCTGAATTTAAATGAGAGTAAAGGGAAATGCTTCTCTAAGCAGAACTGTCCAAGTGAACAAGTTTTAAAAGTGAATTTCGGTGAGAGCAGGAGGACAGCCCCTAAGTCTATCTTAAACATTTAAGATTTAGCAGGTTGTTAGGAAACAGTTAATAATACATTTTGCATCATATTGCATAATTGTGAGATTTATAAGTCTTTTCGACAAACTAACATAACAACAATAGGGGCCTCAGTTTTCCACCTGATTGCTGCCAACATTTTCTTTGGAAAATTTGGGTGTGGGGAAATGGAACATCACTTCGAAAATGCACCACTGCATGCTGGCCTTGCTGTGGGAATCCACCTCATTTTCCACTTCTACAGCTCAATGACTTAGAACATATCCACCCTTACACAAACCAGCAAACTGCAACAATGCAAATTATAATGTATAGTCATTGACACATTTCAGGGATTTCCACAACTATAATGCTTGGCAGAAAATAGCGTCTGAGATTCGAGGTATGCAGCCTTGCAGTAGTGCGAGGGTTGGGTTCAGAATTTGAGTTCACTGTTAGGGTTTGTCAACTGTTAATGGAACGTTGAATTGCTTGTCATAGGCAATTTCTGTCCACTGTCCAGAGCAGCTTTCTGGCAGAGATCCAGGAACCAGCCTCTGCTTTTGAAATGATCGGAGGTCCCACAGATCAACAAGGATCATGGTATATATGTGGGCAGAAGTCCAATCCTGCTGCAGAAGTGGAGAACCAATGAAATATCCCACAACTTTGGAATAAAATAACTTGGTTGCCTATAAAAAGAAATGCAAGTTCCCACAGTAAAGGAAACACCAGGCCAACGGTGGCCTTTTGCCTTATACCTGCATACAGCCATGGAATCCTTGCTGCTTCAGGATACCATCTTCAGGGAGGTGTCCAACATAGATGTTTCTCAATTTTAATCCTGGTAATTCATTGCCAATTTCTACACTGTCCTGCATAGAAACATACAAAAGATTAAAGTCTCAAAACACACGTTGATAGGTATTAGGTGGTGAATGTCTAACACATTCATATGGCATTCCACTGGCTTTAACAGACCCAAAGTGACAAATAGTGAAATGACAGTGATAGTGGACAAAAGATTGCTTTATAATGCATTAAGTGCTCATCCTCTGAAATCATTAAGGCTAATTTTAGCTTCAAGTGATCAAACATCATCCCAACAGAGGGCAGTGAGCTACAAATCTTCTCAAAACTTGCCAGAGGGCAGTGAAAATCTTTCCCATGTTATTCAATGTAGCAACTGACACTCACCACTTTTGTTAGCAGCTGATAGTTCAGTGTAATGCAGGATTATCACTTATACATCATTAACTAGTATCACTTATCCAGATGATACCTCTGTGAATTGCATAATTTTGCCTGATTGCTCTTGCCTCCAATATCTCCAGTTTTGTTCATTAACTGCATTAAAAAATATCTAACTCATCAAAAAGCCTTATTCTGAAGTAAGCTGTTAACCATTACAAGTTTGACCTACTCGGAACAACTTCCAAAGGAAGTTCTCTGGAATGGTTGGTACTTGTGCAACTGTGATTTCAGACAGCGCTGCAGCCTTCCCCGTCCAGTATTTCTCCTGCTGGGTTTTGACATCCTGTCTTACAAACAGAAGGCTGGTTTTTGGACACGTTTTGGGGCTGGGGTCGGTGAACAGAAAATTGTTCTGGGACAATAATTGCATATGCAGCCTTCTTTCAGGTACGTAACCACCCAAGGCTGGATATGAACATATCATAAGAGTACACTTTCCACCACCTCCACTTCTCAAGGCAGGACGAAGACAGAGCAGACAGAGAACTAACAAAGAATTGAGGAAAGAATAGACAGTCAAGCAAACAAAAAATATATTTAAAAGTGAACTGCCAAGAAGAGACAAAGGATCCAGAACAGAGAAGAAGCAATGAAGAGTAATGTTGAGTTACATACATCATAATTAATAAGGTGCAATCTTAAGATTACAATCCAGATGCACTGCACAACTGCACCATTATGACTGTATGACAGTTGGTTTACAGCGATTCCCAAATGGTGCGTCAAACAGCATTTGGGGTCATAAGCAAACCCCTCGTGTGATTCAACAATGGTAACTGCGCAGAGAACATCTTGGATCCATGGATTAATACTCTCAAAAGCAATGAGGCAGATGAGTGAGTGTCAAGCAGGTCTTGGATGTCTGTGAGTGTGAGTGTATATGTGTGTGTGTGTGTGTGAGAGAGAGAGGCAGACAGTGTGTGTGTGTCAAAGAGTGAGTGAGTGTGTGTGTGAGTGAGAGAGAGAGAGAGTGAGAGTGAGACAGCATGCAAGAAAGAGATGGGTAGGGGACTGTGGTGAGATACTATATCATGGGAATGGGAATGGGAAAGGGAAAGACGGTTTGGGAAGCACAAGCTTGGAATCTGTGCAGCTGGGAGACAGGTGCTACAGTGTTGTAAGCCCTCTCCCTCCACCATCTGCAGTGTAATGTGAATCTGCATCATGAGTGGGACCTCAACATTGCTAAATGTTAAGAAGTTAAAATCAGCTTTCTTGTTTGTCCTTTGGTTTGCTCAGCTAGAAACACAGAAATCAAAAGTTATCAACGAAATCACGGTTGTCCCCAAGATAAATCCAAGGAGCTGAAGAGGAGAAGCTCGGCTGTTTAGCAATGTTGAAGGCAGCACAAAAATTAAACTATTTCAATATATTCACTGGAGGCTGCTGGGTAAAGCAGAAATCTTCCTTGTGCAAATTACCTGGTATATTCCATAATCCAAAGACAGGACAGCCAGGTACTTGATGTCCTTGCCATCTTTCATACTTTTTATCTCAACCAGTAAATGGTGCCAGTTTCCATCACTGACCCGTGTCCGAGTCATTCGCAGTTTGGCTTTTAATCCACGTTTGTTATGTACTTCAAATTCTAAACTACTATCAATTATCTGCCAGAAATGGAACAACAAGAGTGCCAGAGTTATTCACAATGTCCACACCAAAAAGAAAGATACATGCATTATTTCAACTTTGAATGCCCTCCTCCGCTGAGGAAATGTAGGCATGAAGCCAGTTTATACACACACCCTTAACAGAAACACAAAGCCTTTACATTCTGAAAATCACCAAGCATAACCAGTGGTCATTTTACAGCTGTGTAGTACTGGAGATGTTAGTGAAAGCTTTAGAGTTTTCCTCCTCCAAAGATTATTGCAGCCCCTGACAGTTACATAGTATTTGGTCTAACACAAGATGACTCCATTTCAGAATCAACAAACTCGTTAATTTCCAGGTGTTGAAACTCAGACCTTACTCCCAAACCTAATTGGCCAGTTTATATTTTTTTTAAAAACGACACTTTATTCAGTGATTATTCACTGATTTATTCATTAGACTGGAAAGCATTCCAATCTGGATAAACAAAGATCACTGTTGAAACTTGAAAAGAAAAAAAGAAAATCTTAATAAATCACGCATTAATAACATATTCCTTTTTTATTTACAAAAGCCAGCAGTGTCTGTATTTAGCAAAGCTGGAATGGATGTGAAATAATGATTTGATAAATCTAACACATTCCACTGCCACTATATGCAGCAATATTATCGCTATAATAGTGAAAAAGTGCAGTCCATTGATCGAATATAGCATCACCAGGAATACCAATAAGTGCGAGATATCTCGGGATAGATGCTCACCTGAATGTTAATTTTGGAGTAAGTCCCAGCATTTGCCTGCACAAGGAATCCATTTGAGTTTCTCGTGCGGAACATTAGTCCAATGTACCATGGCACAGATATCGTGATATCCAGGTCATCCCATCTGATTTGACTGGTGCCCTTGAAACGCTGGGAATTGGGCATTACTAGAGAGAGAAAATACCAGCGTCCATGAGTATAAAGTGTAATGAAAGATATGCCATTTATAGTGATTATATACATGTATTAACCTAGTGGTATTATTACTGGACTGTTAATCTAGAGACTCAGATAATCTTCTGGGGACCCAAGCTCAAATCCCACCATGGCAGATGGTGGAATGTGAATTCAATAAAATAAATTCTGGAATTAAGAGTTGAAAGATGACCATGAAACCATTGTCGATTGTCAGAAAAACCCACCTGGTTCAGTAATGTCCTTTAAGGAACGAAACAACCATCCTTACCTGGTCTGGCCTCCATGTTACTCCAGACCCACAGCAACGTGGTTTATTCTTAACTGCCTGTGGGCAATTAGGGATGGGCAATAAATGTTGGCCTAGCCAGTGACACCCTCATCCCGTGAATGAATAAAAATAAAAAAAAGTATTAAGTTTAGTTCAAAAGCTTTTGTGTTCAGTTTGACAGAAGCTTGTCTGGGTTCTAAAGCAAGTCAAGTCTCTCCTAGATCAGGAGATTGTTCAGAGCAATCAAGGAAATTAGCTTCCTCAGTGATAGGGTATAGTTTGTGAAACTTCCAGACCAGGAGGGTTTGCTACAACTTTGCTGATTATTAAAAGATCGTGGAAGTCTAAATGCCCAGTTGCATGAGGATTCAAATAACAAGTCTCCCCAGCTCACTGTACTAGAATTGAGAAGAAGCATTAAATCAAACTGACACATTTCATAGGGAAGGAGACTGCCTGGATTTGATTAACTGTAAAGCAATGGTGTTGGGGAGTAAATGGGATTTTATTTTTCTGCACATTTTGAAAGGTTTTGAACAGTGTTATACTCAGATAGCTTTGTTTGGCTATTTAATTTTTCTCCCTTTTACATAATAAACTTTTGTGAAAAACATATCTGTTACCTGCTGTGAGCTGGGATCATAAGTGATTTAATTTCTATACAACCTATGGAAGGAAATTTAACAAAAATAATCCAATGAAATGGATGTTTTGCCAAATCACTTTATCATGATGGAAAACACAAATTGAAATGATAAAAGCTCTGGTATCAATTGAGCCTTTTATACCTAATAAGATTAGTTTATGAAATTATCAGGCCAATAGGCTCTCGAAAATAGGAGTCAGCCATTTAATCCCTTGACATTGCAAGTCATTCAGCGAGATCATGTCTAATCTCTATCTCAAATCCATTTGCTCATTTTGGCTTCATAACACTTCATATCCGTACCCAGCAAAGATCTATCCATCTTGGTCTCAAAATTTTCAACACATTTCTCCTTCGTTTTTGGAGAAGGTTGCTAATTTCTACGATACTTTGTGTGAAGAAACGTTTTGTGACATCATGCCTGAATGGCCTGGCTATAATTTTAAGGTGACCTCAACCTGTCCTAAACCCCCAGATTTGAGGAGATTATCTAATAGAGTGAAAAGAAACAAATTATCAGTCCAACCAACTCAATTAGACCGGTCATTAATCTTCTATATTCAAGGGGCTTCAAATTAAATCTGTGCAACCTGTCCTTATATGTTATATGTAGTGCTGACATACTTTCTGTCCAACAGCAGTTAAACATGGTGTAGCAGTATAGCTCAGTATTGGCACCTACATGGACTGTACAAGACATATAGGATGTATGCTGATTACAGAGGAATTCTAATAGTCAAACTTACTCCTTTTTCTAAAAAAATTTTTTATTAATAATAGTTGTAACCGGAGACATAAAAATTAAATTCAAAGGACACAACATCGGCACAGAGATAGGAAGTCACCATTACAACCATCCACCTTAGAGGGACCAAAAACATTTTTTTAGGTGTCTGCGATAGAGACATTTTCTTGTTTACTTCATTGACAACAGAAGTATTTTGTAACAACAGAGACAATCCTTAAATACAGTTGTTTTTGATCCTAATTAACAGTACTACAATAATTGACTGTTGTTGTAGTAGAGTGTGATCACTTCAGATTAGATGAGGTAAATCTGATGTTCTGCTGCATCTGCTAATCGGGCATAGTATCCAGGCCTACATCCGGTCATAGAGCCATAGAGATGTACAGCACGGAAACAGACCCTTCAGTCCAACTTATCCAAGCCGACCAGATATCCTAACCTAGTCTAGTCCCATTTGCAAGCACTTGGTCCACATCCCTCTAATACCTTCCTATTCATATACCCACCCCAATACTTTTTAAACGTTCTAATCATACTAGCCTCCACCACTTCCTCTGGCAGCTCATTCCATTTATGCACCACTATCAGCATGAGAAAGATGCTCCTTAAGTGCCTTTTAAAGTTTTCCCCTCTCACTCTAAACCTATGCTTTCTAGTTCTGGATTTCCCCCACCCCAGCTATTTACCCTATCCATGACCCTCATGGTTTTATAAACCTCCATAAGGTCACCCCTCAATCTCTGATGCTCCAGGGAAAAAAGCCCCAGCCTCTTCAGCCTCTCCCTATAGCTCAAACCTTCCAACCCCGGCAATGTCCTTGAAAATCTTTTCTGAACCCTGTCGTCAAGTTTCACAACATCCTCCCAATAGGAGGGAGACCAGAAGTGCACACATTATTCCAAAAGTGTCGAATCAATGCCCTGTACAGTCATAACACGACCTCCCAACCCCAATCCTCAATGCTCTGACCAATAAAGGAAAGCATACCAAAAGCCTTCTTCACTACCTTATCTGTATGTGATTCTACTTTTAAGGAACTATGAACCTGCACTCCAAGGTCTCTTTGTTCAGCAGCACTCCCCAGGACCTTACTATTACATGTACAAATCCTGCTCTGATTTGCCTTTCCAAAATGCAGCATCTCACATTTATCTAAATTAAATTACATCTGCCACTCCTCAGCCCATTGGCCCACCTGATCAAGACCCCCTTCAAATCTGAGGTAACCTTCTTCGCTGTCCATACACCTCCAATTTTGGTGTCATCTACAAACTTACTAAGTATACCTCCTACATTCACATCTAAATGATTTATATAAATGATGAAAAGCAGTGGACCCAGTACTGATTCTTGTGGTACACCACTGGTCACAGGCCTCCAGTCTGAAAAGCAACCCTCCGCCACCACCCTCTGTCTTCTACCTTCAAGCCAGTTCTGTATCCAAATGGCTAGTTCTCCCTGTACTGCTTTTTGTTCGTAGTGAGCTCGGTTGGCCCTTTCCCACTCATTTGAAGAGCAGGTGGTTTTTCAAGTATAAAAGGGAAAGGGAAAAGCTACAATGATACAGTCACAGTCACACAGAATAATCATGAATAACATCAATTACAACTGTAATTAGAAAAGCAGCAGAGTTTGTTGACACTCTATAACATTCCCTGATGATGAATTCTTACATAATTGGTCTCGAAGTAATTTGCAGCTAGTACAGCAATAACAGCCATAACCAATATAATTAGATAGAAAAAAAAACAAGAAATGCATCTTTTGTTAGACTAATTATCATAGCACTCTTGTCTTAGATTCAGGCCTTTTACATTTAATATCTCCTCATCATGGATAAAATGTGATTATCCATTTTTACCCTCAGCAGGATGCCTTTATTAGGTATAATCAGGGGAGAAGGGGTATTTGCACACCACTCAAGGGCCTGACATTCTGAACAGTGTTGGGTCATAACAGTAGAGCACAATAGTAACTTCCCTTTCATACCTTGCAGATAAAAATCAAGTGTCAATTCTTGTACTACCCCACAGACATTTGTTCATACTGTCAATGCTGGCAGTGCATTAACATGAAATCTGTAGTTAACTGGACGTTGTTTTAAACCAGTTTGACTTTGCTGTATCCCATGTCAGATTCCACTGGATATGCAGCGTAATAATTGAAATATTAAGTTCTTAATGTTTAAACAAGCAGATATGCTGCTTACTCACGTTTTATTCATGATTAAAAGGTGCATAATATGTTATTCATGGAATGAATATGGGTATGAAATAGAGTAAATGAGGCTTTGCTCCTCAGTTCTGTGAAGGTGATAGTTTTATTAATAGTAAGAAACTCATGTTTTAAGCAATGGGTCACAACAGCACTTTCAAAAATCATTTGGCTTCAGCTGAATAACTGGATAGGCCAGCTGCTGAGATAATTGCTGAAATGTTTGCTAAGTTAAGCTTTCACAACTTACACAGAGAAACTAGAAACATATTCAGCACAGAAGAAAAGATCGATGCCAGCAGCTGGACAGTTTAGTTCTAATGGTTTTTAAACCATCAAAGCTAGAACGAAGACTCAAGTTGTTCTAGCAGTCCATTAGACATGGCTGAAAAATGCCCTGACCTTTTCTTAGAATTTAGTGCGCTATGTATCTTGGGGCCAGACAGAGACAATACGAATTGCATCTGGTAGATGTCCAGAAAGTTGCTGAAAACTTTGCCATCTAATAAGGCAAGTAAGAAATTTAAAAGAGTGAAAATAGGACTGATATTTCACTGGAGTTGAATGTCAGCAAGGGAGGTTGCTGGGGGGAGAAAAGGCTTAAATCTTTCTTTTTGATATTTTTGATCAGATTTTTCAAAATTTTCTTTATCATATAGTTAAGCTTGTTTCATTTTCTTTTGTGCAATAAACTTATGTTCTTTTGTTAAAAGTCCATTGGGAGCCACTTTTGAACATGTTCAGTGACTAATCACAAAGGTAACCAAATTGCAAAATAAACATATGGTTTATCAAGGTAGGCTTCACTCTGGGATCCAATTTGTCCAGTATTACTATCAGTTGGGATCATAACAGTACATTTCCAAATATTAAACAAGTTATAAAGACAACATTAATATTTTGAACAACAGTCTGTATCACAGAGGGGATGTAGTGGCATTAATTTTCCGTATATACTTACGGCATTAAAGAGCCTCTTATGTGGTCAATATAGGATTAAGATTTACGGTAATGGTTTAGACAACCAGTGTTGCAAGCCACCATTTTGGAAAAGGAGTTGAAATGAGCACAGGGAAGGAACTGCTGCCTCAGGACTGGTAGTCAGGATTTGGAGGTGCTGGTGTTGGGCTGGGGTGTATAAAGTTAAAAATCGCACACACCAGGTTGTAGACAAACAGGTTTATTTGGAAGCATTAGTTTTCGGAGCACTGTTCCTTCATCAGGTGGTTGTGTAGAATAAGATTGTAAGACACAGAATTTATAGCAAATGTTTACAGTGTGATGCAACTGAAATTATATATCGAAAAGACCTGGATTGTTTGTTACATCTCTCATCTTTTAGAATGACAGTGTTGGTTTCAGTCCTTTCATATGTAAATCCCAGAACTTTATATTAAAATCACATTGTGGGTTGCTGGTGCTAATTAAAGGGACCGCATGTCATTTAGGTGGCTAGTGCTTCAATCTACAATCTTTCACAAAACCAGCCAACGACAGAAGGCATGAAGTAGCTTCTGAGGATTTCTAGGGCTCTTGTGGCATAGTGGTAGTGTCCTTAACTCAGAGCTAAGAGGCATGGGATTAAGTCCCACCTCTTCCTATTGTGTATGATAGTATCTCTGAATAGATTGATTAAGTCACCGGGGCAACATGGTGGCTCAGTGGTTAGCACTGCTGCTTCACAGTGCCAGGGACCCAGGTTCGATTCCAGCCTTGGATGACTGTCTGTGTGGAGTTTGCACGTTCTCCCCATGTCTGCGCGGGTTTCCTCCGGGTACTCTGGTTTCCCCCCACATTCCAAAGATGTGCAGGTCTGGTGAATTGGCTATACTAAAGTTGTTAGGAGCATTAGTCAGAGGGGGGTGGGTTACTCTTCCGAATGTCGGTGTGGACTTGTTGGGCCGAAGGGCCTGTTTCCACACTGTAGGGAATCTAATCTAAAATATCTTGAGGGGCTCTTATGGTGCAGTGGTAGTGACCCTACCTCTGAGTTAGGAGATGCAGAGCCAAGTCTCACCTGTTCGAGAGGTGTGAGATAAGGCTGGAACAGGATACTGATAGGGAATGATCAGCCATGATCATATTGAATGGCGGTGCAGGCTCGAAGGGCTGAATGGCCTACTCCTGCATCTATTGTCTATTGACATTTAAGAGCCAACAAGTCTCTGTAAGTCAAGAACCCTCTATCAGATTCCACATCATTTGACACTAGAGAACACTGACAGACACAGTATCAGTGCTGCGATTACAACTTTGCACATCGTCGAGTGAAGAAAACATGAATATCAGAATGATGTAGAAGTAGGTTGGGAGTAAAGGACATTCTTGGACTGTGCAATGGGACCTTAAATTTACCTACACTGTGCTTGATCTAGAAGTGCATTATATTGATACTTCATTCTCTACTGCACATTTTACCAAATCTTACTCCAAAATATTAAAATATCTTTCAATTAATTTGTTATGTTGCCTTTTTAAAGCAACACATGCAAAAAAGTGAGTTTGTAGAATACTGGAAGTAAACCTTAATCCAAAGTTTGACGAAAGAACATTTTGCACATTTAGCATCCTCAGGAAGTGACAGTGTGTCTGTGACTCTGCCTGTTTTTAAATCAGAGCAGCTTTCAGCTATGTGGATCATTTGAAACACTGAGAAACATTAGCTTGTCAAGGTAAAACAAAGCTGACAATACAAAAACGTAATGCAATGGAAAAAACATTACTAAAATTTTTACTCTTCCTTTATTCTGGATTTCTAACATTAACAGGAACCACATTAAACAGGATGCTCACTGATTTATGGCTGTAATCCATTCATAAAGGGCATAATGATTCCTCTTCATGCTGATACTTGATTTTGTTATGAAATAAATTAGCAGAGTATCAGGATCCAATTGCATGGAATTACACCGTAAACTATACTTAAATGTAAAAATGGAACTCATTTTGATTTATCTCAATCTGAAACTTAACTCTACTATTTAAGTTACTTGAGAATCTGTCTTGGTTTGCCTTTAGAGAATGGTTTCCTAACATTTTGCTCATGTCGATAACTCTGGGCTAAGTGGCTGAGATCCAGCAACACACAAGCTAAATTAGAAAAACCACCAGGAAGCTAATCACAGGAACAATAATTCCTAGCAATCCATTAGCACATCCCACATGGTGTATCACTGACACAAGTTCACAGTGCACTTGGATAATGTTCACAGAAAATTTAATTGTCCGCTGCTTGAAGAAAATTCTCTCTTCAAAACACAGCTCCAAAGTATCTAGGTAACTTTTTACTTTTCATCCTTAGGTAAGAAATCCAGATTGAAGCTGAAACATGACTTACGGAATGGACTGTAATCTTCAGGGTGACCATCTTCAGTTATGGAACTGGAATGACTGATTTAAATTGGCTGATTAAGTGCGTCAAATTACAGGTAGCAGGCTAATGCTTCATTTTTGCAAAATTGGATTCAACGATTTATGAAACTATAAGCTTCAATGATAAGTCATTTACTATCTTATAAGCCGAAAATTGAGAATACCTTCGTGATAAGAGTACAATTCAATCAGCTAAATTACATTTGAGCATTAAGCAACTTGAAATGAAAAATTGTATTCTCAGTGATTGCATTTCGTTACGAAATATCAGCCACAATAATTATGTTTCTAACTACAACTTGGCAACATTCTGCACTGATGGAGTACAATGAAGGTTTACCAAACCGATCCCTGAGATGGAGGATTGTCCTATCAGGAGAGATCGAGGTGATGCGGCTGATATTCTCTCGAGCTTAGGTAATTTATTTTGAAGTACAGAAAATCATTATAGAGTTTGACAGAGTAGTTACAGAAAAAAAAAGTATTCTCCTGGCAGGGAGGGGGAATCCTGAAGGACACATTCTCAGAAGAGGAGGTAGGTTGTTTCTGACTGAGATGAGGAGAAATGTCTTCACTAACAGAAAGGTAAATCTTTGGAATTCTATATTCACGGTGCTGTGGAGATAGAGTAATTGATATTCAAGATAGAGATCGACAAATTTCTAGACAGTCGAGATTTAAAAGGATATTGTGATAGTGCAGGAAATTTATGTTGAGTTTGAAGATCAGTCAAGATCTAGTTGAATGGCAGAGCAGGCTTGAGGGGCTGAATGGTCTAATATGCTATGTTTCTTTGTTTCATTTTACAAACGAAGTTAATTAAATAGCTTGACAAATGGAGATTTTGCTTTTTGGAAGTGTATTAAACATCCATCCACTTTTGGGGAGCTTATAAGATTTTACTTTTGTCTGTTCAGCAAAGTAGCTAAAATTACCTGAGCCTGCCTTGTTTAAGGGTAGAGGGACCAGAATGATTTAGGATTAGGTGTAAAAACCTAATAGGCTGCAGAAAGAAACAAAAAGAACACAAGAACTTTGACCGTAAACCTAAACTAAATGTTCACTGAATCAGTTCAGGTTAGTGTATAAGTTAACCAGCTCATTCAGCCCGGGCATCCTGTAGATTGACCAGTTCTCTGGTGATACTTGTTGATTTCGCTAGTGGCAGTGACTGGATCAAATCAGATATTTGTAATTCGAGCAGGCCCTTTTTTTCTGGTGGAGGAAAATCACTCACCTTGCTCACAGTTCTTGCCACCAAATCTGACAGGACATTCACAGCTGTATGTATTCCATTTGTTCACACAATGCCCGCCATTTTGACATACATTTACATCACAGAAGTTCTTTTTAGCAGCACATCCTGTAATCAAAAAAGGGGGTACTTAAAATCCATCTTTTAGCCTTACCAGTGACACCGTTCCACTTCGAAACTTTCCTGTTACTTGCTGCCCATCTATTTCTCCTTTCAGAGACCATCTTTCCAATGTGGGATAAACTCTCTAAATGCAAGCTCCTCCCAGTTTATAAAGGAAGTGACTGTGCTGATAGCCAAGTTATGGAAACTGTAATAGCTTCATACAAAATGCACACGTTTAGGAGGATAGAAATGTGTTTTGGGTGATATCTCATTCTGCACCTTCTGTAAGACACCTGTTATTCAAAATGCTCAAAACAAATTTCTAATCCATGGTGTATTTCAGAGAAATCATAATTTTCCTTTTTCAAACCAATTTTTCCTTCCAGACACCAATATACTCATTTCCCATTGTTTATGATTACTATTTATCAAAAGGTTCAGAAGAGTTGAAAGTAGTAGATGTTCCAAAATATCACAAGAGCATTTAGATTAGATTAGATTAGATTAGATTAGATATTTGAAGAACAATAAAGGCCATTTGGGCCAACGAGTCCACCCATTAGTAACGAATTTCAAACCTGATTTTGTCACCATGTCCCCCAATTCGATCTTCCTTCAGAAATATGTCACTTACTTCCTGAATCTAGTTACAATGTTCAATGTGAAGTCTTTCACCTGGATATGTTTATACAATTTTATTATTTAGTAGTGAAAAAACATTCTCAAGACTTTCCTTTCTGTAATATTTGGAAATAACTTGCTTTCACTATTAATTGAACCATATCTGTAGGCAAAGCCATTGTTTTGAGTGCCTGCAGCCTAATTAATATTCATTAAAAATTCAAGTACAGAAAGAATATTAAGCCACTCATTAACTAAACGACTAATTAGGTTAGAAAGACAAGCAATAAAGTTTGCACTCAATATCCATTTGAAAAGGAAGCAACCAAAAAACTGCACATAAAAACTGAAAGATGCTGTAAATCAGAATCAAAACAGAAATCAGTGGAAACACTCAGCAGGTCTGGCAGCATGTGTGGAGAGAAATCAGAGTTAACATTTCAGAGTGAATGACCTTTCCTCAGAGCTGATGTATAACTGCACATCACTGGCGAGACGGGTTTCTTCTGACCACTTCTGATTTCGTATTGATCCACGAGTAAACTCTGCACAGTGCAAACTTTGATCATACCTGCGAGTGTGCCGTTATTGGCTATGAAACTAGCCATGTCAAGTTGCTTGCTGTCAATGGTCAAATATCTCATACATCCCACAAATTCCCGATTGCGCACGGGAAAATCTTCAGGCAGATTGGGGACACCACCAAGCAGTAAAGGACCTGTCAAATCCAAAGACCTAAAGAGGACATATAGATAAATTCATCCTCAGCTTCAGGTTACTATCACATAAGTAAGGGTGCGGGGGGTGGGAAGAAAAGCTTAAGTAATGCAGCAGGCTTAAAAACAGAGATAACTAACACAGTGATTGAATGACTATGTCTTTCTGTTCTGAGCCATCACAAAAATTGAGAGGGTGTGGGGCAGAACTGGGATACAAGGAATAAAAGGCTGCTCTCACAAGGAAGAAACGTCATTTTCCACAATGACACAAGGGATCAATTACATTTACAACAAACACTTAAATAGTTTTTTGAAAGTCATTTATTTGAATGATAAGGGGATTAGCTTGTAACTAAATATTTATTGGAACCCACTTTGCAATCTCATTCTCTGGTTCTCACTATTTTAGTCAATAATATAGTTTGGAATTTAAGATAAAATTACTTAAAATATAAATGTTCACAGGCAATCTCAATCAATTTACAATACAATAGAACCAGCAGTGCTGTCTGTAACATTTTAGGCTTTAAACTAACTTTTACGCTTTGAACTACAGCAATAATGGCCAATTACAACACTGGTATCTACAAGTGACTCTCAACAAGAAGGGGCCATGCACTAGCAGCCAAAGTGCTACTGAGTCACAATGCTCACTCTTTTGTGGCCGAGCAAAAATAGTTTTGTTCTGCCTGCAACTCCGTTGGGTTAAATTACCAAGAATTTAACAAAAAATATTGTACTCATGGCAGTTGATATGGTTTATGGGTGATTTGATCCAAGTTTTCAAGATATAAAGGGAAGTGACTGGGTAAATCGGAAGTATTTCCACTAGTTGGGGACTCCAGAACTCGATGTCTCAGCATAAAAAACAGCAATACGAACCAGCAGTGAAGCTGAAGTAGCAATAGATGACAGAAGTTTTGAACTCTATCCCTCAAGCACTAAGTTAACACTAAATTAACATTAATGTTAAATTTGAGAATGACATTTTCTGTTAATCAAAAATATTAAGGGATAGGAGGCAAAAAGTTAGGCCAGACAACCTAGATTTCCCAGAATGCTGGACCAGGCTTTAGGGGCTAAATGGCCTCCTTCTGTTCCTGTATTTTTATTAATGCACTATTAAAACAGTATTGTTCTGGCAATGGGCGGAGTGGGGCGGATGGAAAAAAATAGTGCAGGTGGAGAACTGCGTGCCCAATTAAATCACAAACAGGATCAACAACAGATTCCAGCTTGGACTTCTGATCTGCAGAGGAAGCCAAAGAAAAACATTGCAATGGTACTGTTGGAGTCAGCACTCCAGACCAGAGTCGAAAAAAAAATTAAAATAGACTCAAGCGCCACTTCTGACCAGTATCCAGTGATCTAACGATCATTGCTGGGGGATACATGCATGGTCAGTGGAAAAAGTTAGGTCGATGTTTGAAAAGGTGACTGCCCCTCACAGAGTCATAGAGATGGACAGCACAGAAACAGACCCTTCAGTCCAACTCGTCCATGGCGACCAGATATCCCAAATTAAACTAGTCCCATTTGCCAGCATTTGGCCCATATCTTCAAAACTAATTCACACTAAATTAACATTTACGTTAAGTTTGAGATTGAGATTTTCTGTTAACCAAAAATATTAAGAGATATGAGGCAGACAGTTAGGCCAGAGAATCTAGATTTTCCAAAATGCTGGACCAGGCTTTAGGGGCTAAATATCATATTTACACTTGTAAACATTCAGTTACAAGCTAATCCTTTATCATTCAATTAAACGCCTTTCAAAAAAATTATAAGTGTTTGCTGTAAATTTAATTGATTCCTTGTGGAAAATGATGTTTCTTCTTTGTGAGAGCAGCCCTTTATTACTTGTATACCAAAGATAGTAACCAGTTCTGCACCACGTCCTCTCAATTCATATACTCATCCAGGTGCCTTTTAAATGTTGTAATTGTACTAGGCTCCACCACGTCCTGTGGCCGTTAGAATCCTTACAGTGTGGAAACAAACCATTTGGCCCATTGAGACCACACTGATCCTCTGAAGAGCATCCCATCCAGACCCACCTCCCTACCTTATCCCTATAATCCCACATTTCCCATGGCTAAACCACCTAGCCTGCACATCTCTGGACACTATAGGCAATTTAGCATGGCCTAAATCTAAATCCACCTTACCGGCTTTGGACAGTGGGAGAAAACCAGAGCACCCAAAGAAAACCTACGCAGACACAAGGAGAACACACAAAAATCCAAAGAGACAATCGCCCAAGGGTGAAAGGGAACCCAAGTCCCTGATACTGTGAGGCAGCAGTACTAACCACTGAGCCACCTTGCTGTCCTAATCTGACGAATTGCACTTTGGATGAACTCATGGAAGTGTGTCTGTGATTCCTTCCAAACTGGACCTCATCAAGAATCAATGCAGGTAAGGAAATGAAAGCTAGGCTCTTGTATTCCTTATCAAATCTTCTAAACGTGGTGTTGGTCAGGTTTCATGGTCAACTTAATAATTACTTTGGTCCATTTTTATGAGGGCTATTATTTTCTAATGTCATAACAATTGTAAAAGCTGTAAACCTAAAAAATCAGGACATGAAGGTGTGTGTGGGTGGGCCTACAAAGTCAGTTTGCACATTGGGTCATGACTTTTAAACAGATTTTTAAATCAGGAGTCAACCTGAATGAAAGACCAAGGTGAGGGGGAAGGCAGGAATGTGGAGTTGAGGATTATCAGACAAGCCATGATCTCAATGAATGGCACAGCTGACCCAATGGGCTGAATGGCCTAATTCTGTTGATACGTCTAAAGGTCTACAGTATCAAATCGCCATGGCTGTGTCTCACCATCTAGGAAAGGGATCAAACAAACAGATGTCAGGTGCTGTCAAAAAAGAAGGGAGAAAATGTTAGAAAACGGGTCATCAAGGTTGGTCCTACACTTCTTTCCACGTAGTTAGTTAATTATTACGACTGACAGAACTAGGAGCAGGTCACCTGCCTAGCCACAGGCCAGGACATAGGCAAACAATGGATTGGTTGAAAAATAAATATAAATTCTCTTGCACAATTAAATTCTATTAGAAGTGATTTTCTGTAACATTGAATGGAGTTGATATTTGTCCTCTTAATAAATTTTGGGAACTTCTATTCAACCAAAATAAGGAAAGTATAAATCCCAGGACCTGATCTGGTATATACCAGAACTTTATGGGAAGATCAGAAAGTGATTGCTGGGCCCTTTGCTAAGATATTTGTTTAATCGACAGCCAGGGATAAGGTGCCGAAGACTGATGTGGTGCCATTTTTTAAGAAAGGTGGTAATGAAAAGCCAAGGAAGTATAAACTGCTAAGTTATTGGTGGGGAAGTTATTGGAAGGGATTCTGAGTGACAGGATTTACACGCATCTAGGAGGGCAAGGACTGGTTAGAGACAGTCAACATGGCTTTGTGTGTTGGAAATCGTGTCGCACTAACTTGATTGAGTTTATTGAAGAGGTGACAAAGAAGATTGATGAAGGCAAAGCAGTAGACGTTGTCTAAGTTGACTTCAGCAAGGCATTTAATAAAGGTCTGCATTTGATTTATAGGGAGAGGCTGAATAGGCTAGGGTTTTGTTGCCTGCAGGGTAAGAGGCTGAGGGGTGACGTTATAGAGGTCGATAATGTCAAAAGGGATGTGGATAGGGTAAACAGTCAAAGTCTTTTTTGTAGGGTGACGGTATCGGTTTAAGGTAAGAGGGGAAGATTTAAAAAAGGAACTTGGGGCAAGATGTTTTTGTGCAGGGGTGCATGTATGGAACGAGCTCCCAGAGAAGGTGGTGGAAGTGAGTACATTTACAACATTTAAAAGGCATCTGGATGGGTACATGAATAAGAAGGGATACGGGCCAAATGCTGGGAAATGGAACAAGGTCAAATTGGATTGGGATCTCTGGTTGGCACGGACAAGATGGACCAAAGGGTTTGTTTCTGAGCTGTATGACTCTATGACTCTACAAGTATAAATAGGTAAATGAATTTGATCTTACTTCTTTGATCCAGTCTGTGTTCCCTGAGCAGCACATGAATAGTTTCCAATACGATTCCCAAATCGCACAGATACTGCAGTATCACAATCATCAACAGTAACTACTGCAACCTTCTCTCCCGATGGCCCATGAGGAATACCTAATCTGCCAATATTTGGCTAAACAAAAGAACAGGTCAATTAGTCTCTGCAGTGAGGCTAGAGGAGAGACACATTACTCTTTTTCAATTACCCCTGCTATATTGAGCTATGAAACAGAACAACATGGATACATTGAACACAAGAAGAATTTTATTTAAAATTAACAATGAGTTTGGGCCTGTATTGCTCTACATAAATCTGGACTAACCGTAAGAGAGTGCAAGCAGCTGCAAAGTCTTTCCCCATCAGATGTACAGAGCAAAATCCATCACCAATGTTTTTTGATGCTTACTTAGAAACCTGCTATTAATCAGCCCATGAGTGGTATTTACAAGAGTTCTGGGCCCAATATGCTTTCTCCCTCTTTGAAACAGGCACATATACAGCATGTATGGTGATCAAATGATAGTAGAACATTTACCTATAAAATCTACTGAAGTAATTTGTTTGCTGTACTTCAAATGAAAAAGCAACAAAAACAGTTCCAAGTTTTAAAAGGAAGAGAGGATTTACTGAAATCAATCCTCAACAGGAAGAAATGTCAGATTAATTGTTTCGTACCTTGATAGTTATGCACAAAACCTCAGTTACAGTCCATTTTTAAAATGCCTTGATCTGGCCATGCGTGTCGATGGAAAAATGCAATATTGTATTAACAAGGGATGATTGAATCATGGACCACATATCAAAGGCTGAACAGCTTCTTAAAAGACATTTCAATTAGAGACCTACTATGTTGTTTGAGGCAGCCAATTTCCTAGCACACATGGATATCAATCACACTAGACCATTTCATGGACTCAAACTTTTATTTATCCAAATGCAATATATACTTACATGCTCATCCCACTTACTGATTCCAGATGTTTACATGCAGGTTAGCAACACTGAAGGCTCAGCAACTCTCAAGAGTGGACAAAATAACTTTGAGATTTAGTTCTGTGGATAGGCTGCCCACCGATGTCAATTATAAACCCACTGACTCCCACAGTTACCTTGACTACACTGCCTCACAACCAGTTTCCTGCTAGGACTCCATTCCATTCTTCCAGTTTTTCCATCTCATTTGTTCCAATGATGCCACCTTCCACATATATGCTTCTGACATATCTTCCTTTTCTATCAACTGAGGAACCCCACCATATGACTGTCAGCACTCTCAGCCATGTCTGCCCCCACTCCTCCCCACTTTCCTAGAACAATAGGGTTCCTCTTCTTCTCACTTGCTATCCTGTTAGTCTCTACACTCAAAGGATCTGTCTCTGCTGTTTTCGCCACCTCCAGCAGGATATCACCACCAAACACATCTTCGCCCGCCCTTCCACAGTTAGTATTTTTTCGTGGATTTCTTTCAATCCAGTCCACTGTATTCACTGCTCACAATGTGCTCTTATCTACACTGAGAGTGGGGTGGGGGAGCAAACGTAGCCTGGATTGTGGCCATTCTGTGGAACAATGCCACTCTGTCAGAATGATCCTGACCTTCCAGTTACTTGCCATTTCAATACAGTACCCTCCTCCCAAGCTAACAGTTCAGTTCTAGGCCTGCTGCGCTGTTCCAGAAAAACTCTGCACAAGCTGGAAGAGTAGCACCTCATTTTCTACAATAGGCATTTTACAGCCTTCGGGACTTATCACTTATCAAGTTGAACAATTTCAGACAGTGAACACTGTCCTCCATTTTGATTACTGTCCCCTTCCCCCTCCACTCTCTTCTCTGCTCTGGCTTGCTCTCAGCAGAACAGACCCTTTTTCTATTGACATCTACCACCAACACAGGTCTGTACCAAAACTCCTCCACCACCGTTAGTGCTCTCAGTATCTTGACACCCTCACCAACTGTTCCACCTCCTCCTCCTCCCTCTGTCAACAGCATGATAATTTTCCAGTCCCTTCCAGTTCTGAAGGAGAGGCATATTGAACTCGAAATGTTAACTGTTTCTTTTTCCACAGATGCTAGCAGACCTGCCGAGTTTCTCTAGCATTTCTGTTTCAATTTCCGATTTCCAGCATTCGCAATATTTTGCATTTATTTCACGATTAGTATTTAAATTGATTAAATTGCAGTTTGGTAGTGTAGAACATTAGCAAAGCTGACACTTCATCCATGATCACTGGGTCACAAAACTGAACGAAGCTGACTGGGAAGGAGTCCACAATGTCCACTGCTATCAAACAAATTGTGATCCTGAGACTCAAAGAAGTAGAATCTAAGGAGCATCTGAAAAGAGAAGTGAAAGGTATGGGAATGGAGAGATGTAATAACAGAATTCTAGAGATTGCGCCACAAATGAAATGGGTAATGCACAAGAGGGCAAGATTGGCATAGCACAGATATCTTGTAGTGAAAATGCTGCAGAGAAAGAGAGGATGAGGGCACAGAGGAATTTGAAGACAAGGATAAGAATGTTAAAATTGAGGTGTTGTGCAAATTGGAAGTGAACTTGTACCAGCGAGAGTACGCACACACATATATACAGAGGCTACCCTCATGTAGATACTGTAGGCCCATACTATCATAGCAGATCACTGAACTCAGGTAGAGAGAACCATTGTGCTGGCATTCCAACTCACCAGGCTATATTAGCTGATGCTTAAGAAAGTTGCTGCGACCATTTTCTTTAAATGTAGCAAACTACAGGCCTATTTGAACTCGTGTGGGAGCAGAACTCCATTCTTTGGTCCAACTGGAAGAGTCTCTCGTTTTGACAATACTGTATGTAGTTTATTGCATGTAGCAACAAGTTACAAGTTGCATTATTATGATAGACATTGCTACAGAGGCATTTAGGTGACCCAGAGAATTTTAAGGTTTCACTCCTTCGCGATTTCAAGCTATTCTGCAGCCAAGTCCACGTGACATTATCACTAATAGTTGGTGCTGATGGCAGTGCTCAATATTAACTCTTTCAAGAACATTATGAACCAGATTGTTCTCAAAGACAACAAAATCAAGTTCATTTTGCAGAGCTTTAGTTTGTAAATGGAAGTGCCCACAGTATCTACATGGCCTTCCTCAGCCCAAATGAGTGCCATTGTTTGGTCTGTTGATCATTATTGGGTCACAGCAAGGTGAACTTTTGCAGAAAACCCAAGTCCAACTGCTCTGCTAACACATGATGAGACATCAACGAACTGTGTTAAACTAAGATGCAGCAACCTCTGAGCGTCAAGTCAACTAGCAGCTGATCCAAGAGCGATCACCTATATATTCATCCACAAAGTATTAGCAAGTGCTGCTGCAGTTATATTTTGAACCAATTAGAAACTGCATTTGAAGTGCTACTGACATTGTAGTACTTGAAGGGTTAAAGGTTTCATGTCAAAGATACGTTCTAAGTGGCATTTTGTCACTGCATTAATTGAAATACAAAGTCTGCACCACCTAATTCAAACCTCAGCCACTGATAGTTGTTTTGACAGAATTGCAAACATTCTATTTTTCCACAAGTTCAGTGCTATTTTGTATATATATTCAATTGGCCACTAGCTTCAATCACCCTACCTGGGCAACAGAGTCAGTTCACACACATTCAGCTCACAAAGTCTCTTGTATTCTTAAAAGACATTCATTCACTTAAATCTCAAAACCTTTATATGAGATTGGCCCTTTTACTCAAACTGCCCCAAGCTCTGGCAATGCCACATGATGTTTATTCAGTCTCTGACATACTTCATCAAATCCAAAACGTGCAGCTGTCCACACACTGACTAAGAGTTGTTACACTGATCGTGAGATAACAGTAGCAGCAGCAAACAGCCAGTGTCAGGATTGGGCCTTGACAGTTCCATTTCCAGGTCAATGATCCATTGGTCCCAATTATTTGCAATACTGGTTTAATAAGTTACAGCTCCTAGCTCCAGCAAGTTCAGAATATAAATTAAATGAAAAAACTCACTTTCCATAAAAAAAAGGAACCAGAAATAGCAGGGAAGGTTTTAAGAGAATATTAAACATGGCAATTCGCACTCCACTGCTCTCAGGAGGAATCGTCTCAACAGCAGAAAGGTGAAAGTGCTGAGCAGGAAAGGTTAGAAGGCTGCAGACGGAGTCAAAGAAAAAGGATTTTAAGAAACAACTTTGGGAGGTCGAAAAGAACAGGACAAAGGGTCTCAACAGAAAATTTTAATAACATTGAGAAATGAAGGGAACAAAAAACAAGCAGTCACCGAGCTATCAGAGAGAATCAGTGGCTGTAGAAGGAAGGTGATGTTAATTGGATGTTGCAAACACTTTGGAGGAGACAACGCAGGTCACCGATCTAGATCAGCTGAACTCTGTAAACAGTTTGCACTGGGAAACCAAGGAGGAATGAACTGTACAGTCAATCAGTGGCTGAGGTGATTAAACTGTGGGTTAGAGACTCAGGAACAAAGGGGAAGATACAGGGCCCTGAAAGGCCTTGCTGCTGAGGTTAAAGAATGTCATGACAACAAACCAAAGTGCTGTAAGTAGATTACTAAAAATTTCAACCTCTTTATCCTTCTTGAAGACACTATTTTACTACACTATAGGTGCTATACAAATACAATTTATTGTTGCTGACAACTAACAGAACAATGAGACTGAAGATATTAGATTTTGCTAGTGAGGGCAAACAAAAAAGTTGACAAAGCCAGGGCCAGACATGGAGATGCAAAGAAAGATAGCGTTGAGTTTGCAAACATTATACTGTTGGAAATCTCAACTTGTCTTGATATTGACCAATCTGAGTGTTTGGCAACTGGTGTTAAGGTCTCTGCTGGTTAAATTATTAGGATTATGGGGCGGGTCTTACTGTTAAAGCAACATGCATATTTACCAAAATTCAATTTAGCCACAGCATCAACATACCATATTTATACATTTTTTTGTCCTAAACCAATCATACTTTTAAGAACTCACTGGATTTACATTTGAATTATCTACCAAATACATAGCAGAAACCGGCCCACAAATTGAACAATTTAATCTGTGAAGTTGCTTTCCTTCAGGCAGCTATTGTTCTCACAGCACAAAGCATTTCTGAGCTGAAAGGTGCAGAGAAAATCCAATTAACAGGGCACACTATGACTTGCCCGAATTCAGCAAGATCCCAATGCTTCTTCCTTGATGACAAATCAATTGTGAGGTAATGAGTTTTAACTGACCATCCAAATGTATATTATGTCTTTATTCTCACATTCAGCAGTAACACAGTATGCTGCAGAGTTGATTGATAATAATGTTGATATCAGTAAATTGCCTTTTGCTTTGGTGAATCATCTACTTTGGTGAGAAAAATACAAATAAATATAGACGTTAGAAACTAGATTTCTGAGGCACTGGGTCTTAGTCAAATTATGGAAATTCATATGCAGGGGTACATCAAGCAGTTAAGAAAATAAAAGGTATATTAATTCTAATTGCAAAGCCATTAGAACACAAGAATAAAGAAGTCTAGTACTAGAGATGGAGCAAAACCTGACCTTTGCTTGAGAAATAAGGCAAGGTAAGTGACTGTAATTGGGGAAGCATTTTGGGACCAGTAATTATTTTAATAGAATTATGATCATGTTTTAAAATAATTATGGAAAAGGATAGGCTGTGTTAAAAAAGTTCAAATTCTTAATTGGAGCAAGGCAAATTTTGATGGCATGAGACAGGAACTTCTAAGAATTGATCAGAGTAGACTGTTCATAGATAAGGGGACAACTGGGAGGCTTTCAAAAGTGAGACAACAAGAGTTCAGTGGCAGTATATTCCTGTTAGCATGAAGGGTAAAGCTGGTAAGAGTCAGGAACAATGGATAAATGAAGATATTGAGGCTCTGGTCAAGAATAAGGAGTCATACATTAGGTATAGACAATTGGAATCAAGTGAATCTCTTGAAAAGTATAAGGGGTATGGGGCATTCTTAAGAGGGAAATCATGAGGGCAAAAGAGATTTAGATTTAATTGTCATGTGTGCTCAAGTACAGAATCATAAGTACAGGAATACAGTCAAAGCGTGCATTATGTGGAAACATTATACAAGAAGATATGAGACAATCTTGACAGAGAAGGTTAAGGATAACCTAAAGGGTTTCTCCAAGTTCATTAAGATCAAAAGAGCAACTAGGGAGAGAATAGGGCCCCTTCAAGAAAAATGAGTTCATCCAAGTGTGGAACCACAGGAGAGGGGAGAGATACTAAACAAACATTCTGTGTCAATTTTTACTGTAGAGAAAGAAATAGAGGCTAAGTAACTCAGGATAATAAATATTCACGTCTTGAAAATAGCTCATTACAGAAGTAGCAGTGCTGAAGGTCTTAAAACACAAAGGTGGATAAAATCCCCAGGACCTGATCGAGTGTTTCCCAGGACCTTCTGGAAAATCAAGGAAGAAATTGCAAGGCCCCCAGCAGACATATTTGTGTCATCTACAGCTACGGGTGAGGTGCCAGAGGGTGACTAATGTTGTGCCCTTGTTTAAGAAAGGCTGCAAGGAGAAGTCTAGGAACTACAGGCATGTGAGCCTGATATCAGTGGTGGGTACATTGGTGGAGGGGTTTCTGAAAGATAGGATTTACAGGCATTTTGAGAGGCAAGGAATGATTAGGAATAGTCAGCGTGGCTTTGTGCGTGGGAAATTATGTCTCACAAATTTGAATGAGGTTTTTAGATGTGACCAACAAAGATTGATGAGGGCAGAGCTGCTGTTTACGTGGACTTCAGTGAGGTCTTTGACAAGGTTTCGCATTCCAGACTAATTAGTAAAGTTAGATCACATGGGATTCAGAGAGAGCTTGCCATTGGATACAAAATTAGCCTGATGGTAGGAGACAGAGTCGTGGTGGAGGGTTGTTTGTCAGACTGGATGCCTGTGATGGTGTTCCACAGGGATCGATGATGGGTTCACTTTGTTTGTCATTTTATATAAATAATTTGAATGAGAATTTAGGAGGAATTGTTAGTAAGTTTGATGATGACACCAAAATTGGTAGCATAATGGGCAGTGTTGAAGGTTATCTAAGATTACAAAGGGATTTTGATCAATTTGGCCAATGCGCTGAGGAGTGGCAGATGAAGTTTAATTTGGATAAATGTAAAGTATTGCATTTTGGTAATACAAAGAAGGGCAGGTCATATACAGTTAATGGTGTGGCCTGGGGTCATGTTGTCAAACAGAGAGCGTTGAGGTACATAGTTCTTTGAAAGTTGCATCACAGGTAGACAGGGTAGTGAAGGAGCAGTTTAGCATGCATGCCTTCATTGCTCAGACCACTGAGTATTGGAGTTGCAACGTCCTGTTGAGGTTGTACATGATGTTGGTGAGACCAATTTTGGACTTATTGAAACATATGAAATTCTTAAAGAGCTTGACAGGTAGCTGCTGGGAGAAGATTTTTCCTGACCACAGTCTAGAATTATGGGTCACATTTCAGTAACAAGTTTGGTAACCACTTTGAATTGCGGTGAGAAGAAATTTCTTGGCCCCTATGTGTGTGAATCTTTGGGATTCTCCATCTGAAGGGCTATGGATGCAAAACTTTAGAGTGTATTTAAGATAGAGATCAATAATTTTTGGAGACGAAGGAAACGAGGTGATATGCAGATGCAGCAGGACAGGACGAGATTAGGGTTAGGGTTATGAGCTTTGTGAATTGCAGGACACCCTCATCCCCATGTTCTTATGTGAAACATTCCAAGATTTAAGTAGCTGCAAAGATGAAATAAACTCTCAATAACAACTTCAATACAATTCTGAATTGTACTCAGTGAATGTTATTGAATAGCTGATCTGAACACAAAGCAAAGTAAGTTTGTATTATCAGTTATTTTTCTGTTGAATTGAAATACTACAGAAACTGTTGAGAATTTTATTTGATATGCCTGACTGAATATTCCAAGCTGAATGGTTAAGAATGGGATACTGTTGCCAGAAAAAGAAAAATTGCGATGTTGGGACCAGATAATTTTCTGCTCTTCATGGAGTAAAATCTTGTAATTACATGTGGAAATTTGTTCGCGATTATTCTCTCATAGCTAAAAAGAACTTCAAATTATGTTTTCCTAAGCCAAAGCTTTAAAAATGTTATGCTTTCACCAAGACTGTTAGAAAAAAACTTTCATTTTCTTTTCACATAACCATTTTCTTTTCAGGTAGAAATACCATCAAGATACATTGCAACAGGAGTAGAGGAGTTTGCCACGCGAGCAGTTTGCCTATGATGTCATGGCTGATCTGTGACTAATCTCCACAGAACTATTGTTCCATTTCACCAAACACCTCTCATCAATTTTAGATTTTATATAAGCATCTAGCATCTCTGGCCCATTGTAAAAAAGAATCCTGACCACCTATTGCAGAAGTCTTTCTTAATATCAATTCTGAAAGGCCTGGCTCTCATCTTTAGGCTATGTCCTCATGTTCCAGATACAGCCCCATCAACAGAAATATAGTTTCTCTCCATCTATACTCATGTGCTCCCATTAGTTTTTTGGAAACTTTAATCATACTGCCCATTAACCTTCAAATTCCAGAAAATACAATCTCTCTTTGTAATTTAAACTTTGGAGTTTAGTGTCATTCCAACATTCAATGACTCTCCAACATTCTTACCAAGACCAACAGATGTGATGCCAGATCCAAATGCAGTATTCCAAATGTTACCTGACTAGGCTCTGTACTGGTGGTGAAGCACAACTTCTATTCCCCTCATGTTCTCGTCTTCTCCCAAAAAAGCCAAATTTCTATGAGCTTTTTGTTTATTTGCCATACTTGTCCATGGCATTTTCATGAACCACGCACAGACTCTTAAGTTGATTTGTACTGTCACTGCTTAATTATTTAGAAGACACTCAATTCATATTTGTTCCAAAGTAATTGACCTCATATTTACCCATATGGAAATCCATTTACCATAGTTTTTTTCGATTCACTCATGGGACATCGGAGTCACTGGCTGGCCAGCACTTATTGCCTGTCCCTAGCTGCCCTTGAATGGAGTGGCTTGCTAGGGAACTTCAGAGTGCAGTTGAGAGTCAACCACATTGCTATGGGTCTGGAGTCACATATAGGCCAGTCCAGGTGAGCTTGGTAGATTCCCTTCCCTGAAGGACATTAATGAGCCACTTGGCTTTTTTCCAACAATTGGCAATGGTTTCATAGTTATCAGAAGATCCTTAATTTCAGTTTTTTTTATTGGTAAGATTTAAACCCAGGTCCTCAGAAATATTAGCTGTGTTTCTGGATTAATAATCTAATACCACTAGGCCATTGCATCTCCCCCGCCCCCAACCCACCAGTTTTGTCCATTCATATTCTCATAGTAGCTCTGTAATTCTATACTGTTTACATAGTCAATATGTTATACAGAATGGAAATAATTCCTGTATTTAGCTTGAAATTTCATCACATCACCAGCAGAGGTTAATATTTGAAGAAGCCTTGCTTGAGCAGTGATCACTATCTAGCTTTCAACAATACCCATATAACCAAAAGCTTCAAATACCTGCTGCAGCCACCAGCACAATCTCTTCCTCTCCAGGTCTCATATCTAATATCATCCTCAGTTTGTCTTTCACCAATTTTAAACTCCAAGAGCAGCACCAGTACTTCACCGATTTGCCAAATGTCTTGTTTTATTCTTTAGCCTTGGCAGTATCTTGAACTATGTGACTATTTTCTTTCACTTCTGTTTCTCAGTTTAAAAACTATTTCCCGAAACCAGAGCAATGGATGATCATTAACACTATCTGAGGAAGTTACATTTATTACTTGTGTTTGTGAAGATGATACAGTTGCTGCATTGCAGAATGATAGAAGTTTCTGTCCACAATATTTGAAACGCTACATTCCCAATCTTTGCCTTTCAAGCAATGGGAGGATACTGTCAGCAAAGAAAAGAAAAACAACAAGAGGAACTAATTCTCCTTTCCCTCATTTACTTTCAGGCACCTCTTAATGATTAGTTTCTACTTAAACTGGTGCAAGCTTGAGATTCAGGGCTTCTGCCTCATACGTCTCAGAGTACGCCTCGGAATGAAACACAAGAATTACAATGGAAAGAGACAGATCAAATATTTTAACAAGCTCCCCCACAGAAAAGAGAGAAAGGAAATAAACTGTGGCTATAATCAACGTTGTTACCTGATATGCATGCATACCTGGTGCTGAACAACATAGCAGTACTGAGCCACAGATGATGTAATACCATGCAAAATCATTGTATTCTTCCCAGTAATTACACCAGCATTCAAATATGAATGGATACAGCTGGAAAGTACCAATTTTTCCTGTTACAAAGCTAAATTCCTGGGACACAGTTATGAATTCTGTGAAACACATTATCATAATCCTTTGTACTACTGACATATTTGTTTTCAGTATTAATTAGAGTTATCAATATACTATTGTAAAAGTGATAATGTGATAATGTAAGTCATCCTGTCAAACTACTCTGCAATAGGAGAAAACTGAAGAACATTCTGCCACCAGACTTTCCTGGCGATTCAAAAATACTCAGTCTGCATTGGAGTGTGTGTTAAATATTGAGAAACTCTGACTGAATTGTCAATTAATAGTTTGAAGGAAAAATATCAATTCCTCAGAAAATTAGAAAAAAAAGAAATCAGATAGCAAAACTGCAATCCACCCATTTCTGGTTTTAATAGAGACAGTTTGGGAACACAGATGAGACGGTGAGCGACCAACCTTCTCTCAAAGTGGGTGTGGCAATCACTCAAACCATTTAAGAAGCTGTGTGTCTTAATTTTATTTCAAGGTTCTTAGGAACCCCAGAAACTGGAAGGAGGGAGAAATGCTGGATGCATGTTCCTTCACCAACACCCCTACCATCTATAATTGAAACCCTTACCCCAACAGTGTCCCACTTGCCCCTCAAACCAATACTGAACTTGCACAAGAGACACTTCCTGTTCATTTCCCAGCCTGACAAACAGCAAACCAGTCAATCTGGTGGACTGCTGGCTGGAAATCCGTTTAAAAAAAAGTCAAATAGATCCTGCTGTTAAATTCCACAGGCCCCAGATAAAACCTATATTTCTGGGTTACTGTCCAACTCTTCCTACACTCTACCCCTCCTCTTTTCCCAACTCTATGTTGTCAGGCCTCAAGTCTCAACATCAGTGCACTGTATGACCATCACACCGATTCTGATAATGTTCTCTCTTTACTTGTGCCCTATGGCAGTCCACAGAGAGCAATGCAGAATGAGAGTCGCAACAGACTTTTCTTCCCACAGTGAAGACCCCCAAAGGATCAGCTCCACACTAACTTACAGATGCCCAAGTGTTGACTGGAAGAAAACACCTCCAGTTTTGGGAATAAACTTCACCTTCAACTGAGAAGCACAAAGAATGTGCCCCTCCTGAATCAGAGCACTTCTCCGTCTCCAGAAAGACTGAAACAAGAACAACTTGCATTTTAAGTGCACCTTTGACGTAGGAAAATAGTCCAAGACATTTCACAATTATCAATCAAAACCTGACACTGAATCACAAAAGTAGACATCAAGGCAGATGATCAAAAGCTGGATCAAAGTGGCAGATTTGAAGAAGCATCTTCAAGTTGGAGAGACAGTTACAGTGACAGAAAAGTTTAGCCAGGAATTTTCAGATTTTTTTCTTCAGGGATTCCAGGAAAGTGTATAACTACGTGCTAAAGATTACATGAATCTGAATAACAAGTTAAGTGTAGACCACAAATAAAGAAATAAGAACTAAAGTTGAAAGAAGCTGCAGAATCTGAAAAATTCACCAGAACAGAACAATGCAAACAAAGAAATAAGAAGGTGGAAAGGGAAAAAGAAGCACATGAATATTAAGTGAGAAAACAAGAATGAAAGATGAAAATAGGAAGCCTTACGTTTATTCAGTAGCTTTTATATCCATTGCATGCTCAAACGCATTTTCTAGCCAATTAATTATTTTGAAATGTACTACTGACTGATGGTATGAAAGCAGAATAGGAATTTGAACCAACTTTTAGCTTCTGAACCTCATACCTCTGGGAAAACCAGCATTGCAAAAGATATATGTGCTGCCCAAACTGTCATCACTGTATTGTTTCATAGCACTCTCAGGAAGCACAAGAGAATTTTGAGAGTTCTGCTCTTCAAGGATAATAGACACATTTTTCGGGTTTCTTCACCTCACCACCATTTGTTGCTGTTATTAATAATCCCAAACTGGCAGTCACTGTAAATTAATGCTCAACACAATAAAGCAGCCTTTACTTTATGTTTTTGAATTTATTTTACATTTACACAGACCTTTTCCAGCTACTTTTTTCTTATATATATATATTTGTTCAACAAGTGACTGAGAGTTGTGTCATATAATTGCATACCTATTGTCACCAGATCACATTCATAAATGAGTTTAATGTACTCAGCTGTTGATAGTTGAAATTAGATATCCCTGATCAAGTCTCAAACAATCACCCCATGGATACTGGAGTTCAGTGCATAGGTCACTGTTTACCATAACAGACTTCACAGCTGAATGCAACTGTGATTTTTTTGTATTAAGAATACAAAGGATGCAGGTTGCATATTGTGTTGTAATGTTCAATTAAAACATGTAGGAGAAAGTGAGGACTGCAGATGCTGGAGATCAGAGCTGAAAATGTGTTGCTGGAAAAGCGCAGCAGGTCAGGCAGCATCCAAGGAGCAGGAGAATCGACGTTTCGGGCATGAGCCCGAAGAAGGGCTCCTGAAGAAGGGCTCATGCCCGAAACGTCGATTCTTCCGCTCCTTGGATGCTGCCTGACCTGCTGCGCTTTTCCAGCAACACATTTTCAGCTCAATTAAAACATGCTCATCTACTGAGTTCTGGGCCTAGACAATGCCTGCAAGAAACTGGGTCTCAGTTTTGGAATCAGTTACCAACACTCCTCACACCTCCCAAGAACAATGAATTACAAGCTGTCAGTTGCAGTTGTGGGCAGCTTCCAGGAATAGGGGTGGGGCTTCTTGACTCTCACAATGGGGGTGTAGCCAATCAGTAGGAGTCTGGAGAGCCTCACAGGGAGTTTGTTGAATGGGGCAAACTGACTGCTAGCACAGATTGATTTCAGATTGTTCCATTGGCAAGCTGTTGTGCTTTGTTCTGATCTTACACCTCAAATCTTGGTGCAGTACCTATCAATTTCCACCACAAAGATTAAATAGTCAATAATCAGTCAAGTATCTTCAGAACCAACATTATTCTATGGTCTCATTGGATTATATCATATCTGATTAGCCATTGAGTATCCAATGAACACCTAATGTACTTTCTTCAAACCTAATACATGAGACTTGGCCGTTATTTAAAGAACATTTAGCATAATAGTTAGTTAGACAGAATGTGATATTATTTATTTCTTCTGTTAATTTATTTGAACCAGCAGCATAATCTGATTAAACACACATAGTGGCTGCACATGGAATATATTTCCAACTAAGTCTAATGACAATCCAGCATTGAATACGCAATTGCCTGTCTGCTGGATTCTTTTCTTCTTCTCAATCTTCCACTTCGAACCTCCTGCAAACACAGTTGCGCTGGGCTTCTGCAGATTACTGTTACTTTCATCACCAATCCCATTAGCAGATTTTCAGTCATACAGCAAGGAAACAGACCCTGTAGTCCAGACAGTTCATGCCAACCATAATCCCAAACTAAACTAGTCCCACATGCCTGCACTTAACCCATATCCCTCCAGATATTTCATCACTTCTTTAAGTGTACTAGTCATCTTACTCTGTCTCTTGTATGCCCTCAATGACAGTAAGCTTAAAAAGAAACAGCTTTCGATAGCACCTTTATATATAAACTACCTTTCCTCACTCAAAGTAAGAAGTCACACAACATCAGGTTATCGTCGAATAGGTTTATTTAAAATCACAAGCTTTCAAAGCACACCTCCTTCATCAGGGGAAATTAAGAAAACATACAGGCTCAGAATTTACAGGGAGAGGGATCAAAAGATCAGGCAAACGGTATGAGTAGAGAGTGGAATTATAAGTCTCTGCAGTTGATCAAGTGTCAGACAGTGAGTACAGGATTAATATTAAGCATGCAAATAAAAAATCCAACATTTAAATCTCAAATTAAATCAACAACCTAGCTTAGAAATATTGGCAGACTAATTGATTGTAGAGGCATCCTGGTAAGCTCAGTCCTGTCTTCATTTAATGCTCAAAGTTCCACGAGCCACAAGAACGAAAAATAATCCATTATTTTACATTTCTCAGCTCAGAAGTATTGAGGCCATTTGTAACAATCCTATTGCTGCCCCAATTAAACGTATGACATCCCACATCTCTAAAACTCCGCTTCACAGGGCAATGCATTTCCTAATTAAGCACCCAGGAGGTTTCAGTTTTTGCTAAAGTTATTCCAAAATGTTCGCTCATCTCCAGTGGTACTACACATGGGTAGGCTCTGGTCTGAAGCAACGTAGCTCTGCATGGCAAGTGTTTATAGACATCGCTCAAAGTAAACTATGGGAAATTGAATCCAGAAGTCAATTGCAGACGAATTATTGTTACTGCTCTCAATTTCTCTTGACTGGGTAACCCAAATTCTGGAATAGTGGTGCTGGAAGAGCACAGCAGTTCAGGCAGCATCCAAGGAGCAGTAAAATCGACGTTTTGGGCAAAAGCCCTTCATTAGGAATACAGGCAGAGAGCCTGAAGGGTGGAAAGATAAGTGAGAGGAGGGTAGGGGTGGGGAGAAAGTAGCATAGAGTACAATAGGTGAGTTAGGGAGGGGATGAAGGTGATAGGTCGGGGGGGGGAGGGAGGGTGGAGTGGATAGGTGGAAAAGAAGATTGGCAGGTCCTACAGTTTGTTACAGTTCTTGCAAGGTACAAACACTACATTGGACAAACAGGCAAAAACGTAGCCACCAGGATACATGAACATCAACTAGCCACAAAAAGACATAACCCACTCTCACTAGTATCCTTATATACAGATGAGGAAGGACACCACTTCGACTGGGACAACACATCCATCCAAGGACAAGACAAGCAGAGACATGCATGAGAATTCCTAGAAGCATAACATTCCAATCGGAAATCTATCAACAAGCACATTAACTTGGATTCCCATTTACCATCCCCTGAGAAAAAGAACAGGAAATGACATCGCCAGAGGGAATGACATCACCAACCCGAGGAAACCAAAACACAAATACAAAATGGGCTATACCACCAGTGCTTCATTCGGAGGCTCACTAAAGATGTTAACTAGTATGGTGATGAAACATTTGAAACGAATGCTCCAGCTCAGCTAGCAAACCCACATGCATTGCTCAAAAATGTTTTACAACAATTTTTAAATATGGATTTTGCTGTTTGGCAAGTAAAGAACCAGCCTAAAATTTTTGTATAAATTGATAAGATCATCGTTTAGTTCAACAATGTTTTCTGACAGGTCCAGGATGTGGAGCAGTTTCAGGAGATATGCCTGATACCTCTCATTGATAAATCAAACAATTTATTCACTTGTCACATTTGCTGTACTATTCTTTCCATCACATGAATCATGAGCAGAAAAACATCCAATAATAATAATACGGTAATAATTACAGAATCCCTACAGTTTGGAAGCAGGCCATTCAGCTCATCGAGTCCACTCTGAATCATCAAAGACTATCCCAACCAGACCCTATCCCTGTAATCCTTAATTCCCATGAATAATCCACCCTAACCTACACATCTCTGGACACTATAGGCAATTTAGCGTGGCCAATCCACCTAAGCTGCACATCTTTGGATCCATAATAGAGATTTTGATGATTTTGATCTGAGGATGTAATATCTGTAAAACTGTCTCAAATGCAAAGTTGTTAGATCCAAATGACTCAATATTGAGTTCTCCAATTTCAACTAACCTCTCTTCCCATCACCTGACTTCCTTCCCAGCCCCTCCCCCTCCCTTCCATTCCATTCCTTTTATCAACCCTTGCTTCTCGCCACCAGCCTGATTCATTCCTCCCATCGACAAACCAGGTGGTACCCTCTACCTGTCTTCACCTAACCCCACCTCACCACCCTGACCCCCCCACTACCCCCTCTATCTGCAGCTCCCCTTACACCCACCCCCAGTCCTGAAGAAGGGTTACACCCGAAACGTTGACTTCTCGAACTCCTGATGCTGCCTGACTTGCTGTGTTCTTCCAGCCTCCTGCCTGTTTACCCAGAACTAATGGCAGGGTACAGAAGCTGCTACTTAAAGATAGCAGGTACACAACATTAACAGCTTAACTGTAATTTCTGCACCAATGATGAACCCAGTTCTGTTCCTGCAGATTTCTTAATGCATTATCGTGGATTTACAGATAGAAAAATGGAAGCAAAGCCCAGAGAACCACTTAAGAAACAAATGGATGCATTGATAGAGAGAATTTTAGTCTTCATAGGTAAGTGTTCTGGGAGTAGGCCTGACAATAGTATAGTACTGACAGGAGCCACTAATCTGCTTTGCATTACTGCTAAACAGCTACTGGCCTTGTAGTAGCTGACATTCAGGCAGTATGGAAAGGGAGGAAATTGATATATAATTGTGGGCGTCATTGTGGTGGAGTCCTGAAGCTCTCCAGTATGTGTCTCATTACTCAGTCATTACATAGGACCTCCTGGAGAACAGCGATGCAGGGATCTCAAGCCTATAACCAATAGGCAAGAGCATGGGTTATGGCACTCATCCACAGACTCTATCAACAAACACGTCGACCTGGACCCAATATACCGGCCACTACAGCGGACAGCTCAAACTGACAACCGGAAGCGGCAGATTCAGGCCATTGTAAATGCCGGAGGAAACAGCACAGAAGCGCTTCACAGGAGGCTCCCAAGCACTGAGGATGTCACCTAGACAGGGGACGAAACGTTTGCAAGACAAATTCCCAGCTCGGCGAACAGACCACAACAACGAGCACCCGAGCTACAAATCTTCTCCCAAACTTTGAACAAGCATTAATGTTTTTGTGATCTCAAAATGTGTAAAATGGGGCTATTTATGTCTCAAATAATTCATGGGATGGCAGAATGCAGTTTCCACAGCCTTTTCTGCATCTTGAACTTAATT